>NC_045158.1:2721275-2838775 GCF_900700415.2 Clupea harengus | reverse complement strand
CTGACCAACCATCTCTGGTAGGTCCTCACCCTTCTAACCTGCCGCACCACTTCAGGCTGGTGCTCTCTCACCTGTTCAGGTAGTCTGTCCCTGAACTTCATCTGACCCATGCACCACCTACAGCTGGTCCTGTCTCACCTGTTCAGGAAGTCTGTCCCTGAACTTCATTCGACCCATGCACCATCTACAGCTGGTCCTGTCTCACCTGTTCAGGAAGTCTGTCCCCGTCTCACCTGTTCAGGTAGTCTGTCCCTGAACTTCATCTGACCCATGCACCACCTACGGCTGGTTCTGTCAGCTGGTCTGTCCCTGAGCGTCTTGAGAGAGGTGGCAGGTCCTCTCTCACCTGATTATCTCTGAGCTTCCTCTGAGCCTTCATCTCTGGCTGCTCCTGTCTCTCTCACCTGGCCTGGATGACGTGGCAGCGGAGGCAGGTGCGCTGGGCCTCTCGGCGCAGCTCCAGCTCCAGGTGGATCTCCCCCTGCACCTCTTCGTCCGGGTCCACCTTCGTCAGGTTCAGCCAGCTGTCCAGCCCTGGAAACACACACACACACACACACACACACACACACACACACACACACACACACACACACACACACACACAACCCATAGGAAGATTTTAGTTTTCATGGATCTTTGATAACTAAGGATTCCTAGATGTGAGCTCCTGGCCACAGCCTTGAACAGTCTTCTTGTCATAGGCTAAATAAATGTACTCTACAGTAAAAGGTTGAGCCTCATCCCCAAACACCAAGGTGGTCTTGAGAGAGAACCAGAGGAGGTCATATTGAGAGTCAAAACTGCGCATGATTTGTGACCCTGTTGAGATCTCTTCTTTAACACCAAAGGAGAACCTTGGCACATATATAAATCTGAGAAGCAGGAGATTTAAGTCTAAAATTCACTTTAATCTCATTGTTGTCTTTTCTTATGGGAGCACACAGGACAGGTGGGACACACACAACACACACAGGACAGGTGGGACACACACAACACACACAGGACAGGTGGGACTCACACAACACACACAGGACAGGTGGCACACACACACAACACACACAGGACAGGTGGGACACACACAACACACTCAGGACAGGTGGGACACACACAACACACACTCTGGACAGGTGGGACACACACAACACACAACACACACAAGACAGGTGGGACACAGACAACACACTCAGGACAGGTGGGACAGGTGTGACACATTAATAGGAGAGACATAAAGCCCTTATGAAACAGGTGAGACATACATTTCGCTGGGCACTGGTGAGAACCAGCTTAGAGATCACAGAGTATAGCCAACTGACTTCAGGAGACCTAACCCACACTACAACTAAGCACTGGAATGGATCTTTGCACTGGAATGGATCTTTGCACTGGAATAGATCTTTCACTGGAATAGATAAATAATAAAGAAATGATAAAGGCACGGCTGATTGATGGATGAGCGAATAATCAAATAAAGAAGAGAGGCAGAAAACATGTATTGAAACGCAGGCTAGACAACATGAGCATGAGAGGGCATACAAGACAACCAGAACAATGGAATGACTGCCCAGCAGAGTGCCAGCTGTGACACGCGGTGGGTGTTAGCTGATCAGAGACCTGTGATTCACAGGGCCTTTAAATAGCCCAATTGCCCCCCGATGCCCATGGGAAAAGGGCAGAGGGGGGCAGAAGATCGACCCCCTTGCTGGCACCAGCACATACACACATATACACCAGTGACATCAGCACCCCCCAGTATCCCATGATCCCACGGGTGAGAGGGTGACTCAGGGCTGACAGCTTGCACTGATTCATGGGAGGCAGATGCACTCTTGGGCAGAAGGAGTTTTCGGTTTTTTTCAATTCCGTTCCCGCGGGGGTGTGATGTCACTGGAAAAGGGCCCATTTTGTAAACGAGTCAAACACCACCAAGCTCCCATCACTACAAACCCTCCACATATAACTGATGATCATTTATCCTCTATCATTTATGCACTGGAGGGTGACATTCTTTTCTATTTGCCTTTCTTGCTCCACTCACAGTAAACGATGGGGAAATATGATGACATGACTGGAATGAATTAAACTCTATGCTGATCTGTGTGTGTTTTCATACTCAGACGCTTTATGTACTGTGTGTGAGAACACAGTGTGTGTGTGTGTGTGTGTGTGTGTGTGTGTGTGTGTGTGTGTGTAGGTGTGTGTGTGTGTGTGTGTGTGTGTGTGTGTGTGTGTGTGTGTGTGTGTGTGTGTGTGTGTGTGTGTGTGTTTGTGTGTGTGTGTGTGTTTGTGTGTGTGTGCATGTGGGTGTGGTGTATGCATGAGAGCACAGCAGGCAGCAGCAAAGCCACTGAACTGCATGAGTTAGGGTGTTTACAGAAGTCTCTATTTATATCTGATGGATAATATAAGTTAAATTCTGATAACAACGCTGTGGTGTGTGTTGCCATGGTTAGATTATTAGAGGAGAGAAAAGAGAACCAGAGAAAAAACATAAAAGTAAAGTTGTCACCAACAAAAAAATGTTTTTTTTCCCTTAAGCTGTTCTTAGCAGTGAACTCCATAATCAGTACATTGAAGTTATGTGTATTAAGAATGGAATCATTATTTGTGTCTCTGTAAACCGACATTCATTTTGTTTCTTCTAAAGTGGTTTCTTTACTATTAAAGTCATTTCTACATTGTTGTGATTTATGACAAGTCACATCAATAGATGGTGTGGTCAAGGAAAGACTGACATGACACAGAGATGGTCTCTAGTTCCAAACAGGAGCTCAGATAAGCCAACGCTTTCATCAGTGTAATCCATCATTCACAGGAGATGGTTTATGTGTCTGTGACGATGTGATCGTCCCTACAGGTGAATATGTGCTCTGGCTGCCATGCCATCGAGCCGGGCTCTTTGGTGTGGCGGCCAGAAAGCATATTTGGCACCCTGTAGACCCGGGTTCGAGTCCGGGTGGGGTGACCACGCTCCCTTCGCTACAAATGGTGTCAGAAGTGGGATGCCCTGCTGTGAGGTCATCGGAGGCGCACCCGTGAACATTGTGTGAGGGACCCCCAGTAATGTTGACCCCGTGTGAAGGACCCCATGGTTGGGTGAAGCACCATGTGAAGGACCCCATGGTTGGGTGAAGCACTTGCGTGTGGGGTGCTCTGGATGGGAGAAGCATGGTTGGTGTATGCGTGAGGGATGCCTGTGTGCGTGAAGCGTCCCTACGGGTGAATATGTGCTCTGGCTGCCATGCCATCGAGCCAGGCTCTTTGGTGTGGCAGTCAGAGCGCATATTTGGCACCCTGTAGACCCGGGTTCGAGTCCGGATGGGGTGACCACGCTCTCCCTTCGCTACAGTGTCTGTGTCCCCCTCTCTATGTCTAATCCTCTCTCTCTTTCTCTCCTTCTTCTTTTCTTCTCAATGATGTAGTGATTAGCAATCTCTCTCTTTCTCTCTCTCTTCCCTGCTCTCTCTCTCTCTCTCTCTTCCCTGCCCAATCTTTCTCTATATCTACTGTATCTCTTTCAATAAATAAATAAATAAACAAAAATAAACCATATCAGACTTCACAGAGAGTTGCCCTTTCCCTGAGTCAGGGAGTTCAAAGTCCTGCCCTACTCTCCTACCCCCTCTCGACCGACATGAAGGCCTAAAGGTGTCTGGCTCTGACCTACTCTCCTACCCCCTCTCGACCAACATGAAGGCCTAAAGGTGTCTGGCTCAACTTCAACATGCAGTACTGAGGACGAAGACGGAGACATAGAAACTCCACATAACCACATAACGACATTACACTGAACTACCGTATTTTACAGACTATTAACCTTTAACAGTTTAAATGGAAGAGTTCCATTTGCATGAAATGATAGCTAGTTATCTAGCTGATGTTATAGTCTCTTCGATTTACCTTATAAAATTATAAAAGGTAGAAAGCCTCAGGGTGCCTGTGCATATTAAAATGAATTAATATTCAAAAGAGTTCATATTACACACTCTAGCAACTACTAACTAGGATGGTATATAGCCTAGTTAACTGGCATGAAACCTCGCACACCTGTTGCGGAGGTTCACGCTTCATAGCATCCCTTTAAATACAGTCTGGTAGGAACACACAACACCCCTTACTTTATCATTATGGAAGACTGAATGTGGCCGTGTGAATGAAAATGTGTTTTCTGATGTTGTTTTTCGTATGTGAAAGAGGGAGAGAGAGAGAGAGACCCATTCATGCTTTATCTAATAGAGTTCATGTGTGTTTTACTAACTAACAGGTGGGGGAAATGCATTCCCATGCATAGGATGGCTGCTGACATTTTGATTAATCAATGTATAAACCGCTGTTAAAAGTCGGGAGATTACGGTATACTAGTTAGATTGTAAGTGGATGTACATTAACGTGCGTGTGTGTGTGTGTGTGTGTAAAAGAGAGAGGGAGAGTTTCAAAGACAGATAGACAGAGTTAGAGAAAAGGCTCTTTGAATGCATCGATCTAGTGTTTGAGAGTCTGTGTATGACTGTGTAAGTGTGTGTGTGTGGCTGTGTGTGTGTGTGTAACTGTATGAGTGTGTGTGTGACTGTGTGAGTGTGTGTGTGTGGCTGTGTGTGTGTGTGTGTAACTGTATGAGTGTGTGTGTGACTGTGTAAGTGTGTGTGTGTGGCTGTGTGTGTGTGTGTGTGTAACTGTATGAGTGTGTGTGTGACTGTGTGAGTGTGTATATCTGTGTGTGTGTGTGTGTGTGTGTATTTTAACAAATGGTTCATAAGGCTCTGTATCACCAGGGACGTTAGCATACAATACCTTTTGACTGAGCTGCAATGACCTCTTTAGTCAGCGAGATCTTGCCGATCACATCATCATGGCTACAGGAGGACAAGAGAAGAAGAATTAGCTTGATAGTAAATCTACACCCTCACCTCTAGAAATGACCATCTCCTTTTAACTGCTTCAGTGATTTTCAACAGACATGCCGTGTTACTGAAGAACTTTCCCCAAGAGATCCACTGATGAACTGAATATGAATCTGTTTGGGTAAATACAAATTGTAGAGAACACACATCGACATATATTTGTGCCAGTGTGACATAAATAGATGAATCAAGAGAAACCACAAGTGTGTTGACCTACACCTACAGTCCCTCCACCAGCCTGGAGAACACTACTAAAGGGCTTCATGGTCCCAGAGTGCATTTCTGCTGTGAATGAGGAAGAGGTTCAGAATAAAATATATCTGCTGTACAGTTTTCCATCTGTCACATAAACACAAAATTATAGACACCACTTTTGGGACTTTGTGTGTTTGT
This sequence comes from Clupea harengus, assembly GCF_900700415.2. Classification (NCBI taxonomy): domain Eukaryota; kingdom Metazoa; phylum Chordata; class Actinopteri; order Clupeiformes; family Clupeidae; genus Clupea; species Clupea harengus. The sequence goes on along the minus strand of NC_045158.1, from coordinate 2,833,481 downwards.
GTGTGTGTGTGTGTGTGTGTGTGTGTGTGTGTGTGTGTGTGTGTGTGTGTGTGTGTGTCCATATTTCTGACGAAGCACCCAAAACATGCCCAAGAGCTCTCTTTGAGATATTTCATCTTAGTAGATGACATTTAGATCTAACTTCAGATCCAACCTTGAGCCCAGCTGGCCCATGTCTCATGAACTTTGAACTTTCCCATCATGCCTCTCACCGATAAATCAGGAAACATTTGCAGGGTGCAGATTAAGGGTGTTTCTCAAAGTCAAGGAAGGATCCTTGAGGGATCCTTGTTGGCTGCGTTTCAAGGATGCTACATCATCGAATCCCGCCAAAGGACTGTTCCGATGTCTAGGATCCTTCGAATTCAACTAAAAACCGAGTCCTTTGTTCAGAGAATTTTCAAAGATGCAATTGGAGTATCCTCTGCAGGACCCACAATCCTTTGCATACCTCTTTTAGTAGCGTGGAATATGAAGGTGGGACCTTTTCAAAGACGCACACCTGCCCACTCACTAGACTGTTCCAATGTTTGTTCTCCGAATGCTAAGAAGGAGTCTTGCCTTGCCTCTGAAGAACCCGACTTGGAAGGACTCAGAAGGACCCGCCCAACCAGGGAAGCATCCTTGACTTTGAGAAAACACCCTAAATATGCTAAATCTGGCGAGTTGGACATTTTCAAAACCACTGCTCTATATTAAAGGAGTGTTATATACTTGCTATGTAAATGAAATGTGATTGTAATACGATTAGATTAAGTACAGTCAGTCTCTTGCTGATTGCATTGCTCTTATTGAGACGACTCTCCACACTTTAATTAAGGAAAGACACACTATTACACACAACACTGTTCAGTCACAAACTTTGCCAAATGTACCCTTAGTCCTCAGTCAAAATCCCTTGCTGCATAATTCTATACTGCTCCATAGGAGCAGCCAACCTGGTGTATAACTGCTGCTGCTGCTGCTGATGATGATGATGATGATGATGATAAAGAACCAAACAAAATATTAGACAGCATAAAGCCAGGAGTCTCAAAACGAATCCCGATAGTGTTCTGATCTTCCTGGCCCCTTACCCGATATTCACTTGATAATGTTCTGATCATTTGGAACCCAAAACCTGATAGTGCCCAAATAGTGTTCTGATGTTCCTGATATTGTTCCGACCTTCTGGCCCCTTACCGGTTAGTGCCCCAATAGTGTTCTGATCTTTTGGGACCCTGACTCAACAATGATCGTTAAGCGTTCTGATGTTCCTGACCCAATAGTGTTCCGATCTTTTGGGACCCTGACTCAACAGTGATCGTAAAGCGTTCTGATGTTCCTGACCCAATAGTGTTCAGATCTTTTGGGAGCCTGACTCAACAGTGATCGTTAAGTGTTCTGATGTTCCTGACCCAATAGTGTTCAGATCTTTTGGCACCCTGACTCAATAGTGATCTTTAAGCGTTCTGATGTTCCTGACCCAATAGTGTTCAGATCTTTTGGGACCCTGACTCAACAGTGATCGTAAAGCGTTCCTGTCCCAATAGTGTTCAGATCTTTGTGGCCTCTTACCCGATGGTGTCCTCGTCCATGACGTAGAAGGAGAGCATGTGGAAGCCCATAGGCAGGTGTAGGGTGTACTCCTCCCCCCAGAACGGGTTCAGGTTCTTCCACACGGTGGCCGTCCTGCCAGGGCACAGAGATTCACTGCTTCTTTAACAGTTCAGCTTAACACTTCTGTGTTATTAGCATTACATGACTGTTGATCTCAGCAGAGAGAGGCTCTGAATTAAAATAATAATATTATTAACACATCAAGCAAAACAATCATTCCATATGGTAAATGGACTGCATTTATATAGCGCCTTTCTACAGACTAATGCCTCAGACATCTACCCATTCACACACAGAAGGCAGAGGCTTCTATGTTAGGTCCCAACCTGCACTTCGGGAGAGGTTGGGGGTTCAGTGTCTTGCTCAAGGACACTTCGACACTTGGCGAGGAGGAGGCAGGATCGAACTAGCAACCTTCCGATTGCTATGACAAACTATGACGACTGAGATCTTAAACATCAAACCCACTTCTGCTCTAACCGTGATCACAGCGCCCCCAACATACAACATTTTTTGAAGGGCTGGGACACTGCATGTTCCACCTGAATGTATGTTTTAACCTATATCTTCAACAGACAAACAACATTCACACTGAATCCTGCCATCTATCTCACCCATGAAAAAAATACTCCTAACAGCACAAACTGAGCACCATTCCTGCTCCTGCTTCTCCCACTACTCACAGGCCTACGTGAGGTGTGAATCAACCCAGGACCTCATAATCTAATGTCACCTATTTGTCCTTAAATTGAGAATATTGGATAATTCTGTAATATAAAGATTTTTGACTTAGATTTTCTTTTCAAAGAGACACCTTCTGCCCTCCTTGTAGAATATTGATAAGTTAAAAATGTGTATTTAAAACACTAATACTTACTAAGTAAAATGCTGAACTTGTTGCCTGATGCTATACAATAAGGTACTCTTCCTCTGCCTTTTCCTTTAATTTTTCTTGTGTGTGTGTCTGTGTGTGTGTGTGTGTGTGTGTAAGTGTGTGTGTGTGTGTGTTTGTATGTGTGTTTATGCTGTATGTCCACATTGGTCTTTGTGCATCAGATCATTAAAACAGAAAGCCCTGTTCGCCTTTGAGGCGTGTTCAACACATCCAGGCGTACAGTGCAATGACTACTGTCTGGGGGCGGAGAGACTCTTACTAAGCCAGCAGACCCAAGCCAGAGTGTGATCTCAGATCTAGGGGACTCACTACAAGATACAGTACAGCGTAATGATGGGAACAGCCACACAAAGACACACCGAACCAAAGCAGATGACGAATCTAAATAAAAGGGCCAAATGAATTCAAATGATTTCTGAAAAGGAAGAGGACAATTTCCATTTCAAAAGCCCCAAAAATAAATAAATAATAATCAGAAAATAAACACACACACACACACACACACACACACACAATGCAGTGCACCAGGTGTGCTGCTCGTGTGAATGAGTGTGGTCCAGTCTCCGAACACACACACACACACACACACACACACACATATGTGCACATACATACATATAAATCCTGGAATAAAAACGGAAGCATATACAAACACATATGCACCCACACACACACATGTGCACACACAATACATTTACTGACACAGGCACACACATGAGGAAACTCATACACATACACATGCACACACGTCCTGTGGCCCTCCCATTTTAGAGAGAAGGGACAGAGCTTCCCTGCAATAATTTATGCTGGTCTCCATGGCAACTTGCTGGTGTCTTAGAAGCCAGTGATGGATCAGGTTCTCTGGGGTTGGGGGTTGGGGTGGTGTGTATGGGGGGTGGGTGGGGGTTTTTATCGGGGAAAGTATCCTATGATCTCAGGGGTAAAACCTTTTGCATTACCTGCATAGTGTCTGTTAATGACCCCGTAGAGCTGACACAAACGCACACACACAAACACATTAGATGTCACCTCCGTAGAAACACTACATCGAACGGTCCATTCATGGAGGAAACGGATTCCAGGGCTATACCCGTTTTTCAGTTAGAGCTGGTTTTTACAGATTATGGTCTACTCGTGTCCTCTTTTGAGCTGTTTATGCCTAAATGATCTCACGCGCGCGCGCGCACACGCACACACACACACACACACACACACACACAAGCACATGCACGCGCACACTCAAACAGCCACACACACAAATACAGGCACGTGAATACTTGGCACTCACCTGGCCACGACCTCATTGTCAACTTTCACAATGCAGTAGGGATCGCTGGTGCCCGACCTGGACGGAAGAACACCCAGAACTATAAGAAGTTATCCTACCACGGGGTAAGGGGCAAGGAAAATGTGCAAATAGCGAGTTAACTGGCAAAACACGAATCAGTCCAAGTGGCAGGCATCTATTAAACAGACCTTTTTACCTTTTTATATGACTTTGTAATATACATTTTTATTTGTAGGCTATGTTTTTCAAACAGCTGTTTTGGTCGAGATATTGTATTTCCATAGCTTCAGTGCAGGGTAAATACCCCAATAACACATTCACTCTCTCCTGTTTTATTTGTCTTACACTGTAACAGTTTCCGAAGACCAATGTGTTACAGTATCTATAGCATTTTCAGAAGATAAAGGTGATATGACAACTTACACATCTTTCGCCGGCAGATTCCGTCCTTCAACTATACGAAAATAAAGCGACGTATTCTTAGCCATGGTTCAATTCGGCAAGAAGCAACAGGATTTCAACTTCGCCTCATCTCCATCCTCGCAATTCTCTCGGTAGTCCACTGACACTGCTGTTAAACGCGCTGCGCATCGCCTTGAGGAGGAGAGGACGCGCGCAGTGTGGTAGCCCACACAGTGACCCTCCTGGATGAAGTTATTTAGCAAACGATTGATTCTGGTCACCAGAGGTCCACCAGTCCGCCTTCGCTCAAAACCTTATATCGCCTGAGATGTGGAGCACTAGCGCGTAACAGTGGGCAAAGAGATTTGGTTTGATAGCCCTAAGACAGCCCTCTCAGGAAGGAGCAGACCCTTCACCATCACATGATATTCATTAAAGTTCGAAGTGACAAAATTAAGGCATTATGCAATTTGCCTCACTAAACAAATTAAGGCTGGCCTCAAAGGAAACCCTTTTAGGCAACGTGCACAAATCTAAAAATGAACATAGGCTGACACGGCTGATCCGCACTGTTGTGATAATAATATGAACTAAACAAGACAAACTGTTGCTTAATAACCTTTACATAAAATTGCTGTTAGAAAATAGCGGCCCTTCAGTGCGAGCACTGTTGAAAGAAATTAAGAGTGGAGCGCTTACACTATTTTGCGCCATCTGCTGGTAAATATAAGTCAATACTACAAGACAACGCACAATATTCTGATTAGGTCTATATAAAACCGATCACTGCAAAAATGTTCATGTTTTAGTTAACGCTTATAGTAAGAGTGACTAGAACGTTAGCCGTACACTTAAAGCATTATGAAGTAAACGTGATTTGGACCAGGTTCCTGCCATTCAGGCATATTCAAAGCCAGCTATTTGAGCTAGGGTCCTAACAAACCACTAGGAACCTCCAATCAGCGAGCAATACATTTTCTTTCTTTAGCTGTGTATCTCATTGAGCAGCAAGCCAACTCGGTAAACAGTGTTATCAAATACTTTAAAGATATAATCTTTGGTGTTATTGACGGTTAATCGTTATTGACCGAAATGGATACATACCCAAGTGTCTCCGATCAGTTCGTTGACTCTACGAAACAGCAAGAGCGCCATTATTATCTGCTATCCGAGCTCCAATCCCTTGTTAAAGACCTCCCGAGGTAAGCGCGCAGGACCTAACTTTATTCTGAACACTGGACCTAACAGGATCAGGTTGTGATAGTGGACAGAGCTTTCCTTACATTTAACGTCATTACTAAGATAGGGGACTTAACCAAATAGACGACTGTTAGTTATTAGCTGTTACTGCTGGCTTTTAATTAACCCAGCATACAGTTAAACTAATTGCACGTAACTAACCTAGTACCATGACTCGTAACTAGAGGCTATTGTTTCAATGTCTGCACAACATGTGTAGTCAGTAGACCTGTTCTCCGGGCCTTATGTCGTATTCCTCGTATGACTCCGCTCTGCGACTCTGTTTGCCAGCTCCTTCCAGCAGCGCCTGTCCTACACCACTCTGAGCGACCTGGCCCTGGCGCTCATTGACGGCACCGTGTATGAGATTGTCCAGGGCCTGCTCGACATCCAGCACCTGACGGAGAAGAATCTCTTTAACCAGAGACAGAAGCTGCACACTGAACACAGAAGTGCGTAGAGTTGAAGTGTAAAACTATGTAAGGCAAAGTGTTTGGATATGTGCTAATGCCTGTTTTGCATCCTGTCTCACTCCTGCTCTTTCTCTCCTTGTTTCCTCTGTATCTCAGTACTTAAACAGGATTTGATGCGAAAGCACAAGCAAGCTCTACTGGTCTGCAAGTCTCATAATCTGGCCCTCCTGAAAGCAACTCAGCGGACAGAGACAGAGGTACAAACCCCAGTGAAGAGACCGGAGTAAGGCTGTCCACCAGCACTTCTCTTCTGAGATTATATGGAAATGCACCTAACCAGCCAGTCAGAAAACATGTTTTAATGACACAACACAACAGGGGAAGGCTTTGGATAGCAAGTAAAGAGTTAAATAGAGGTTTGCACTCACACACAGACACACGCAAACATTGAATGTGACACCCACTTACAGTCAAACAGGCAAAGCACAAGTCTCTCACACACACACAAACAAACAAACAAACAAACCAACAAAGAGAGAGCCTCACGTTAACCTGCTATGTGTGTGTGTGTGTGTGCCTTCAGGCTCTAGAACAGCGTGTGCGGGAGGAGCAGAGGATGATGGATGAGAAGATCATCGCTGAGATCGACCAGAAGGTTCTGGACCAACAGAATACGCTGGAAAAGGCTGGCGTGCCCGGCTTCTACATCACCAACAATCCACAGGTCTGCCCCCCTGTCTGCTAAGATGCTAAGACTCACTCTGTAGTAGTCACTTAAAACATGAGACAACAGACCTCGATGAACCCTCTTACCTTCCCACCTTAGATTGGACTAGGTTTGATTGGATAGATTGTACATGTACACAGTTTTTGAATGAGATGCCACATGCAAGACTCTTTGAACTGCCCCTGATTGGTCCCTACTCTTACACTAAGACCACTCTGGAGCTCAAGTTACAAAAATACTGCGTTTGTAGAACATTACTAGTACCTCTCTAACATGTCAGGGTCACGTAGGGTCATGTCATGTATCTGAGACGTCATGAAGTAGCATTCTGCGTCAAACAGGAAGTGAGGCGTTTGTGTAGTGTTGTGATGGTGTTTATCCTCTTTTCACAGGAAGTGACCATTCAGATGAATCTGCTGGAGCTAGTACTCAAGCTCCAGCAGAAAGAGACGCAGTCAGGAACCCTACCCTGAGACCCTCTCTAGTGGTCGTTTGTGGGATTGCGTCCGCAATGGATGGACACGTTTCTGTCGGGAGCCTCTCTGGTTCGTAAGAGTGCTCACCGCTCTGGTAGCGCAGAAAGGACACCAATATGATGGCAGATTTAGAATCGTCTGTTCAAACTGTCCAAAATGCCCCCCTCCAGCCCACTGCAGTGGGTTAGGATGCAGTGAGGTCTGGGCATGAGACCAGCAGGACTCTGAGTTGGGGAACATCATCTTCAGCGTTGTGGAGGGCTCCTTACTCAGCTCGTCTGATGCCCCACATCAGGCCAGGCTACTGACCACATGTCTGGTTTTGGAACATTGAAGTGGACTGACACTGTTAAGTCTGCTGCAGGACTTCAGATGTTTATTTGGGTTCTAAAACCCTTTTTGTTTTCTCTTGAGATGTCTACAGTGCTAGATTACTGGAGATGTTTTTGTCGGCTAGTGAACCAGTTTTGAAAGGAGAGCCTTTCTCCTCCCTGTGTGTTGATGGCCATTGCAATAAGTACATAACCCATGAACCGTGAGATGTTTTTCAGTTGCTGCTCTGAGCCAAATAAACACAAGACTAGAACTCTGCTTGGGTTTGATTAAGGTTACTGAATTAAGGATACACTATTAAGGGTAAACATTTTTTATACAGATTGAAGCCAAATATCTACCAATATGTTTTGCATGTTTCTGTACTGTTCAGTAGCGAGCTGAAAACACTCCCAAGTATGGATGTCTGCTGATCCACCTCATCTTGCTCCATCAGTGGAGTGGGTAGCCCTCTGTACGGCCTGATCATAAACCTAAAAGATGGTGAATATGTAGTATTCATGCTGACCTCTCTATGAAAATCATACATTATTATACACTTTATGGTCACCTGGTGGGTCATGTACTGATTACGATATCTAGATCTATATCTGCTCAATATAGTTTACTGCATCAGATTATGTTTTACTGGGGGAGAAAAATAAGACTGACTGGGTGGGGGGTGTTGAGGGTTATCGCCGTGGAAATGTATGTGTATATATAAAATGTACAGGTGCAATGCTAGAAGTTGCTTTGGATTAAAACAAGGGATACTGGCCCTACTGACAAGAATATAACATTAGCTTTTGGCACTCGTAATTAGTTAACGGTATCTCCCAATCCTCAAGGAAAGGCCTTGCTGCATCAGCTGAAGCAAGTGATTGTGGGGGAATAGAGGGATACACAAATGAGGGTAGTTTCTCCATCAATCCCTCAAAAGAGCTGCAGAGGCCAATACCATTTGTTCCACACACACACTGGCAGGAGGGTGAATTCCCAGAAATAATGGTGCTGGCGCACAGCTGATCCCAAATCAGGTTTTCTTGTGAGCGCATGTCATGTTATGCTGTCTGTGTGCCATGCGCCCTGCTACTCCACTCTGTGTCTGGCTGCGCCCCTGGGTCCCACTCGCTCTGCAGTTTAGCACACCTGTGACTGATTCTCTCCTCAGCCCCAGTATTTAAGCCTGGCTCTCTGGCTCTCTGGCTCAGTTGGTACTTTTATAATAAAAATGCAATTCTTAGTATTTAACAGCACCGTTGGTAGGTATGTCGGCTATTCAGGTTATGGAATGGCTGTAGAACATGAAAAGAATGAAGATGAACACCTTCTGCCTTATGAGCAGGGCTCTGTGGACAGACTCAATGCTAAGTCAATGCTCTTGTCTACAAAAGCCATGGAATGGACAAAACAAGTGAGTATAGAATATTGATTCCAGTCTTTTTCCAGTTTCATGTGGCACGGTTTCTGAAACCTGAAGACACAACATTCAGAGATGGATCATCTGAGTGTCCTTTAAAATGATACGTATACAGAGTGTGCGAGTATGAAAGGAGTGTAAGGTCTGTGTTCTGTCCGTGTCTAATTTCTGTGTTTGTCTCCCTTGTGTGGTCGCATGTTTGTTCCCGTGTCTAGTCCTTGTGCTTCCTTGTTCCCGCCATGTGCTTTCCCTGTGTTTGTTTGTCTGTGCCATGTGCCCTCTTGTTGTTGTCCGTGTCTCCACCCCTCACCTGTTCCCAATCTCCCGGGTTGTGTGTATCATTGGTTTCACCTGTGTCCTGTTGGTTCCCCTTGTTTAGTCCACCTGTGTCTTTGTCTGCCCCGCCTTGATTGTTCTCACCTGTCCCTTGTTATCTGTTGCCTGTGTGTATATATAGTCCTTGTTTTCTTGTTCCTCGTTGTGTCGTCGTAAATTGTGTTTGATGGTATGTTCCTTGTTTTTCCACTGCTCCTCGTGTATTCCTAGCGTTTAGCGCTTCTGCCTTGTTCAAGTGATTACTCGTGCTTCTGACCTCTGCCTGCCCTACAACTATTCTCCTGCCTATTCCCTGTTTGGATTTGTTTGCCTACTTTTGGACTGCCTACCCGTGTACCGAACCCTGCTAGTAAACGGTTATTCTTCTGAATCTACCCCTGTGCTGAGTCGTGCGATTGAGTTCTGCACAACACCCACCATTCGTAACAGTACGACGACACCAAAGATGGACTCAGCCGACTCAGACTCAGTGCTCAGACTCAGTTTGAGCAAACAAGCCTCCTCTCTCTGCCTCGTGACAAGGGGAATAGAGGAGCAAGGGAGAAGTTCCCTGAAGTCCCTGAACCTGCTGTTGGGACAATTCGAGCAGCTCCTGGATCGTTGGGATTCCCTCGCTGCACCTCCCTCTCCAGCTCCGGTTCCATGCCGCCTGGATTCCGGCTCCAGGGTTTCAGCTTCACTCGCCAATACTGCTCTGGCTTCAGCTCCGACTCCCCGTCTCCTGCCTCCCGCCGTCAGGACAGCCGCAGTCGCCCTAGGAAGAGCTTCTGACGCTGTCAACCTCAAAGCAGCCTCTACCAAGGCCACCATCAAAGCGGTCTCTGACGCCGTCAACGCAGCCTTTGGAGCTTCCACCCTTGAAGCTATCTCCGCCGCCCTCGAAGCTGCCTTTGTAGCATTGGAAAGATTTTCTGTCACACCCAAAGAAGCCTCTGGCGCTGCCTTGCTCGATGCAGCTTCTGCTGCCATCGATGCAGCCTCTGCCACCCTCGAAGCAGCCTCTGATGCTGCCGCCTCCGAGGTTGTCTCTGCTGCCCCAGAGGTAGCCTCCGTCGCTACCACTCCCAAAGCAGCCTCTGACGCTGCCGCCCCAGAAGCAGCCTCTGACGCTGCCGCCCCTGAAGTAGCCTCCGTTGCTACCGCCCCAGAAGCAGCCTCTGACGCTGCCGCCTCCGAGGTCGTCTCTGCTGCCCCAGATGTAGCCTCCGTCGCTACCACTCCCAAAGCAGCCTCTGCCTCTCCCGAAGCAGCTTCTGATGCTGCCACCCCCGAAGCAGCCTCTGACGCTGCCGCCCCCGACGTAGCCTCTGTCGCTACCACCCCAGAAGCAGCCTCTGATGCCACTGGCGTAGCCTCTGTCGCTACCACTCCCGAAGCACCCACTGCTGCCCCCGACGTAGTCTCTGTTGCTAGCAACCCCGAAGCAGCCTCTGTCGCTGCTGTCCCTGAAGCAGCCTCTGATGCCACTGACGTAGCCTCCGTCGCTACCGCTCCCGAAGCACCCACTGCTGCCCCCGACGTAGCCTCTGTTGCTAGCAACCCCGAAGCAGCCTCTGTCGCTGCTGTCCCTGAAGCAGTCTCTGAAGAAATTGCTGATGGTGACGCCACTGAGGCCTACGCCACAGCAGAGCCAGCCGCCGCAGATCAAGCCGCCGCTCTCCCTGCAGACCGAGCCGTCGCTCACCCTGCAGACCCGGCCGTCGCTGACCCTGCAGACCCGGCCGTCGCTGACCCTGCAGACCCAGCCGTCGCTGACCCAGCAGACCCAGCCGACGCTCACCCAGCTTGTGCGTACCCTACAGCCAGCGCTGCCGACCCGGACCCCGCAGCCACCGCTGCCGACCCGCACCCCGCAGCTGACCCGGACCCTGCTGCCACAGCTGCCAACCAAGATCCTCCAGCATCCGTTTCCGATGCAGGCCCAGCAGCACCCTCTGCCGAGACCGGTCCAGCAGCACCTTCTGATGGCGTCGCTGCTGAGGGCTCTGCTGTTCCAAGCGCCCCTGGCCGGAGTGCCCCTGTCCCGAGCGCCCCTGTCCCGAGCGCCCCTGTCCCAGGCGCCCCTGTCCCGAGCGTCCCAGGCGCCCCTGTCCCGAGCGTCCCAGGCTCCCCTGTCCGAGCGTCCAGGCGCCCCTGTCCCGAGCGTCCCAGGCGCCCCTGTCCCGAGCGTCCCAGGCTGCCCTGTCCCGAGCGTCCCAGGCTGCCCTGTCCCGAGCGTCCCAGGCTCCCCTGTCCCGAGCGTCCCAGGCTCCCCTGTCCCGAGCGTCCCAGGCTCCCCTGTCCCGAGCGTCCCAGGCTCCCCTGTCCCGAGCGTCCCAGGCTCCCCTGTCCCGAGCGTCCCAGGCTCCCCTGTCCCGAGCGTCCCAGGCTCCCCTGTCCCGAGCGTCTCAGGCGCCCTGGTCCCGAGCGTCCCAGGCTCCCCTGTCCCGAGCGCCTCAGGCGTCCCGGTCCCGAGCGTCTCCGGCGTTCCTGTCCAAGGTGTCCTTGCGCCGGTTCCAGGCGTCCATGCGCCGTCCCCAGGCGCTCCGGACCCTGTCTCCAGTGTTCCTGGGTTCCCTGTCCCAGCTGCAGCAGACCCAGGGTTCGGTGCCGCCAGCCCTAATGAACCAGCGAGTCCAGGTGCCACGTCTACCCCAGCCACTGGCCCTGCAACCCCAAACACCAATCGATATCGCTGGCATCTATTTGTTGTGAGGGTTATTGTTGTGTTTATTGTTGGTCTGTTTGGCCGGTCGCCAAAGACTCTGCCCCTGTTTGGCCACCCACCCGGCCGGTTGCCAAAGACTCTGCCCCTGTTTGGCCATCCACCCGGTCGGTCGTCAAAGACTCTGCCTCTGTTTGGCCATCCACCCGGTCGGCCGCCAAAGACTCTGCCCCGGTTTGGCCACCCACACGGCCAGCCACCAGACATTCTGCCCTTGCTTGGCCGTCCACCCGGTCAGCCACCAGACCCTTCTTTCCAGCCTTCTGTCTGGCCCGGCCTGCCCGCCTGCCTTGCTCTGGACCCCCTCCACCCACCCTAGGTGGATTTGATCTGTTTGTTTGTGTGTTTTTGGGCTGTCTGGTCCGGTCTGCCCGCCTGCCTTGCTCTGGACCCCCTCCACCCACCCTAGGTGGATTTGATCTGTTTGTGTGTTTTTGGGCTGTCTGGTCCGGTCTGCCCGCCTGCCTTGCTCTGGACCCCCTCCACCCACCCTAGGTGGATTTGTTCTGTTTGTGTTTAGGGCCGTCTGGAATCCGGCCCTTAGAGGGGGGGTACTGTAAGGTCTGTGTTCTGTCCGTGTCTAATTTCTGTGTTTGTCTCCCTTGTGTGGTCGCATGTTTGTTCCCGTGTCTAGTCCTCGTGCTTCCTTGTTCCCGCCATGTGCTTTCCCTGTGTTTGTTTGTCTGTGCCATGTGCCCTCTTGTTGTTGTCCGTGTCTCCACCCCTCACCTGTTCCCAATCTCCCGGGTTGTGTGTATCATTGGTTTCACCTGTGTCCTGTTGGTTCCCCTTGTTTAGTCCACCTGTGTCTTTGTCTGCCCCGCCTTGATTGTTCTCACCTGTCCCTTGTTATCTGTTGCCTGTGTGTATATATAGTCCTTGTTTTCTTGTTCCTCGTTGTGTCGTCGTAAATTGTGTTTGATGGTATGTTCCTTGTTTTTCCACTGCTCCTCGTGTATTCCTAGCGTTTAGCGCTTCTGCCTTGTTCAAGTGATTACTCGTGCTTCTGACCTCTGCCTGCCCTACAACTATTCTCCTGCCTATTCCCTGTTTGGATTTGTTTGCCTACTTTTGGACTGCCTACCCGTGTACCGAACCCTGCTAGTAAACGGTTATTCTTCTGAATCTACCCCTGTGCTGAGTCGTGCGATTGAGTTCTGCACAACACCCACCATTCGTAACAAGGAGGGTATTGGTTGCAATGTCGAGGCATTATTGCACCATTGCACACTGTCTTGTTTTATGCAAAGAGTAAATGTACAAAGGGGTTAATTTTTGGCAAATAGGATTTTGGAACAAATTTGAACTAAGTACTGTATCTGTGTGTTTGCTGTTACTGTTACTACAAAAGCCATAAGAAAAACAAAGATAGCATTTTAGATTCATCATACTAGTGTGTAGTTAGTGGTTGGAAACGTGTAACCACATGAATAGCTGTGTCTGCCATTTGACACAGAAATGTGCTTTTGAAAAGAGAACATGGTGTAGTAGAATATAGTATAGAATATAGTGAAAATAGTTAAAGGGAACAGTTAAAGTGTTTTGCATCTTGTGTGTGTAGAGCTTTGAACATGTAAGGATTTTTGAGGATGTTCTACTCTTTTGGGCCACAACAGGTCCTCAGGACTTAGATTTTTTTCACCTGAGCCTTTGGAAGTTTTGTCCGATTTAAGCAACCTCTCTGACCTTGTTCTCTGCTCAGTCTTGAGATGTAAGTGCTGATTTTAGTTTCTTGACTAAGCCTGCTCTCTAGGTTGTATGTTCTGAGACATTTTTTTTATTGTTAGTGTAGTAAATAAATAAACAAATAATTAAATAATACAGATACATTTGTATTACCATTTAGGATATATTGGGATGTTTTTTTCTTCACGCCTGCTTTGCCTGCCAGACCAGTCCTTCAGTAAACTTCTCTTAACTTGATGCTCAGCTCTGAGTCTTTGTCTCTGCACATGTGTTCATGCTTGTTCTGAGGCACAGAGGGTTCAGCTCTCGCCTCTCACTTGAAGACCAGAGTCCAATTCACAGTTCCCCCGTGCTAGAATAAAGTTTTCAGAAAACACATGTAAGCAGAAACTGTAATATATGTGAAAGTCTGAATTCCTCCTTACATGTTGAAAGCTTTGCCGATTGATGTAAATTGATGATAAAGTACTGATATCTTCCAATGCAGGAAGTTATAGAAAAATCATCACACTGAAGAAAAATGCACTTTTACAGTTGAGCCCATCGTGAATCTGGATTTGGTGAGGCCAGTCAGTAGCAATCATCTCGCCATGCTGATGTGCAGTGCCTACAACTTCTACCCACGAATGATCCGTGTGACCTGGTACAGAGACGGCAAGAAGGTGACCAGTGAGCCACGGAGGAGCTGGCGGATGGAGACTGGTACTACCAGATCCACTCCCACCTGGAGTTCACCCCCAAAGCTGGAGAGAAGATCTCCTGTGTGGTGGAGCATGCTAGCTTCAAGGAGCCCAGGGAGTTTGTCTGGGGTGAGTTCCAAATCAATTGTCATTATTTCTTCTTTTTTTTGCTTTGACAGCAAAACATTACAACACATGTAATACTGTTTCGTATGTACATGTATAAATGTATAGGGCATGAAATAATGTCTGGGAAACCATTAACTAATTCTTAATTTTCAACATGATTTTGCATGAACATGAAGTATTAACAAACACAACTCCCATTCTAAGACACTAAGACACTCCCATTCTAGTTCTTGTGAGTTGTGATGTGTTTGTCTGATATGATGTGTTTAGGATTTTGTGTATGCTGTTTTGTCATTTCTGTGTTTAGTTTTGAAAAAATGAATCCAATAGACAGATGTATCATCAGTGTATTCCCATTTAAATCGTGCTGACTACTTCTCTCTGTTTAAGATTAGCAGATTACAGAAATCAAAATATGGCCAAAGACAAAGAGGATGTAAAAATATGTGGTGTTTGATTTCTTATCATCTAATGTTAAAGCTGTATCTGAAATCCGTCTCTTCAGCATTACAACTGTGTGTGTACCCTCTATACTGTCAGACTCCTCCATGCCCAAGGCTGAGAGGAATAAGATTGCCATTGGGGCTGCTGGCTTGCTGCTGGGACTGGTGGTCTGTGCTGCTGGACTGCTGTACTACAGGAAGACATCAAGAGGTTAGCAGTTGAGAGTTAGAACAAACATGACACATTGGATTCATTTAGCAATACAGTAATATGGAAAATGTATGAGTATGTTACAGTGTTTCATTATAAACACGTCCCAGACAAATTCAAAACAACCACAAGATGAACCAAAGTAGACAGAGAAATAATGAGAAGGAAACAGTCTACTGTGTTTCTAAATATAATGTTCTCCTGCACAGGGTGGATCTTGGCTCCTCAAAGATCAACCCCTACTCATTGACGGCATAATTCATGTTCCTCCTCATCCTCCAGTGCTTCCTTCATTGGCGCCATCATTGCCAATCAGACATTATGACTGAAGTGAAAATCTAATTCAGTTTCTTTCATGCATACCAACTCTGAAGTGGAAGTCTGAGTAAGCAATGACCTAACAGTTCCCAAGGGCTAATGAAGAAAAACCTGTCAAGAAATTGACAATATTGTCATGGCACTATCATTTTCTCAAGGCCAACATTCAGACAGGCGAACATTTTCAAAAACATTTTGGTAAAAGCATGAATAAAAAAAAGAAAAATCACTGAACTTGTTTTGTTTGAGTGTTGTGTTCTCTAAAAAGACTTTATCAGCCCTCAGACATGTTCTTATTGTATGTCTAACCATCACAAGACATCTCACAGGAATCAGTTTCTGACATCCTCATATTTAGGTTGATTGAGGAGTCCTGATTACGTTCTCTAAATTGTAATCAGATTACTTTACTGATTGCTTGCTCTATAAAGTAATCGGATTACTGATTACTTCAGTTACTTTCCAAAAACAAAAAAAGATCATCCCTTACCTGACTCATAGAAGTGCTATTTATTATGCTATTTATGCTATATTGCTATTTATTATATAATTAACTTATTTATTCTAACTTATATTTATATTTTAATGAATACAATTTAACAGGGTTACACAAACAATAACTTAAGTGCCAGTTCTGGCTTCGTGGTGCAGTTGCAACCTAATCTTAATGTTTAGCTTGTTTCGGAGGAGTTGGGGCAGTCTGTCCTCCAGTCAGTCGAGGCCGAGGCATGATCATCTCTCGCTACAAGTTTCACCTGTTCGTGTTGGCGAAACAAATGTTTGTAGAGGTTGCTTGTTGAGTCAAGTGCAGTTGAGAGGCGCTTGTCTCCAGGGCACAGCTTACATTTAACTGTAATATTTTTTTCTTTCACGGATACAAAAAGAAAATAATGGGAGTATTTCCATCTTCTAAAACATCCGTGGTCACTCTTATCGCCTGCCATCATGTTTATTAGCCTTCTACTCGCGTGACCCCACATTCACTGCAGTTCCCACCAACGGTTTACAAAGTAACACCATGGAAACTGAGGTGAATATGGGGTCACGGCCTCGCGTGAGCATATCAGTCGAATGAAAGGGAGCAGATAGGCACGTAAAAAGTAACTGAAGTAACTGCTTTTTTATTCGGTCAGTAACTGTAATCGGATTACCGAAAACTCAAAGGTAATCCTTTACATTACTGAGTTACTGGATAAAGTAATCTGATTACAGTAATCGGTTACTTTGTAATCAGTTACTCCCAACACTGTTGAGGACTCAGTTGAGAAAATGTTGCTGAAATGTGGTAGTTGACCCGTTCAACACACCTGGATCTGCACACAGATCAACATCACACACCCTTTAATAAGCACTAAAGCAAACACAGAGTCAGTGGCGTAACGTAGTTACGACGGGCCCAGGTGCAGGCTATTATGACGGGCCCTAGTCAGTGGTGTAAGGCAGTGGTTCCCAAACATTTTACAGTCCCGTACCCCTTCACACATTCAATCTCCAGCTACGTACCCCCCTGTTTTTTTTTCCATGTTTGTAATTGCCGCCACGGCCCCTCCCCCCGCGCACATATTCAGCCTATAACACTTGAAACTGTCATGGTAGGTCACCAACCAGTGGCGTAACGTAGTAACGACGGGGCCAGGTGTAAGATATTATGACGGGCCCCCCTAGTGAACGCAAAAAAAAATAAATAAATAAATAAATCGTAGCGCTCCCTACTTCGGCAACCGCGTAAAAAAAAAGAAACGAGGGGGGCACTGTGGCGTAAACAGTAGCCTCGACCACATTCGGGCTTGACGCCCATGGAGGACACGGGTTCGAATCCGGCCCGATGTCATTTCTCCTGTCCACTCCCCACCTCTTCTCCCACTCATTTCCTGTCACACTCTTCACTAATCTATCAATTAAAGGCATAAAAGCCCAAAAAACAAATCTTTAAAAAAAAAAAAAAGAAACGATAATCAAAGGTGTTTGTTATCGATATAAATTGTGTTTAATTAATCAACCTTACTTATTTCAGAAGCGATGAGTGTGTACACAATGAACGAAGTCTTGTTTGACTCTCAGCAGGAACATTTCTTACCGTAAAAATTGTTAGAAAGTAATAATAATAGCGACCACTATTTACCCAACTTGTAGCCTAGTAATCCTGCCCTACCATAATGTATGTAGGCTATAACTTGTCTTGAAATGTATATCTATCACAATAGATTCCTGTTCATAACCCCGTTATATGTAACCCCAACCGTCAATCCTGAAATGGGAAGTGAACTGACCAAGAAGGATGGCAATGCCGGGTTCAATAATGATCATTCTACAATCTATAGATACATTATTCATTATTGTTATTATTATACCAGTATAACAGGGTTTGAGATGCATTAACCCATTTATTGGTATCTAGGAAAATCATGGTAAAACAACTAAAGAAAACTCTAAACTGCTCAAGCGGTTCACATACTTTCAAGCAGCACTCTATACTATATGTCAATATGACATAGTTTTGTTACTTATGGCAGTTCCTCTGTTGCAGCTGATTATGAGGGTGGATCTAGTCCAGATTTTGTCTTCCCCCAAAGAAGGAGAAAATTCCTGTTCATAACAGCGTTATATGTATGTCAATCCTTTAATGGGAAGTGAACTAAAGTGAATATTGATCGTTCTATAATCTATAGATATATTATTCATTATTATTATATCAGTATAACAGGGTTTGAGATGCATTAACCCATTTATTGGTATCTACAGTAACAAGTGTCATTGAGGTCCCCCCTGTTATGTACATCAGCGCCCCCTGGTGGCAATGCTGTGGTTGAGAGAGTGGCAGTAGTATTAGGCCTAATTATCCTCTCTGTGGTTGAGGGAGTGGCAGTAGTATTAGGCCTCGTTATCCTCTCTGTGGTTGAGGGAGTGGCAGTAGTATTAGGCCTCGTTATCCTCTCTGTGGTTGAGGGAGTGGCAGTAGTATTAGGCCTCGTTATCCTCTCTGTGGTTGAGGGAGTGGCAGTAGTATTAGGCCTCATTATCCTCTCTGTGGTTGAGGGAGTGGCAGTAGTATTAGGCCTTGTTTTCCACTCGTGCGCATAAAGCGGCCTACCACTCCTCCCTCTGGCTCTCTGTCATTCTCATTTTGCACATTTGACACTACACACACACACACACACATACACGCACTCAAACACACGCACACACACACACACAAACAAACACACACACACACCCAGCTCACAGATCTATTATTCCCCCCTAGATATTTGTTTCTTTATATTTTCCCTTCCAATAAATTCTTGTGTTCGCCTCGTGTTGTGTTGTGGCTGGAGCAGGTGGTACCACCCCAGTAAAGCAGGAAGCTCTGGACATGTCAGAATGCTGCACTCTCCTTCTGCCAGTGCTATGATGAACCTACACCACATAGCCTAATAACAAGATGGTTATTACAAGTATATAAGAGGTACATGAGTTTTGGTCATTAGAAATGAACTACAGCATTGGCCTCATTATTTAATAGCCACAGCTTGTACACCAGACAGCCTAAGGACTAGACTCCAGAATCTACAGCTCAGAGTTTTGGCACAGTGGTCTGTATTCCGGAACATGAGAGAGCATGACGACGTCTTTAATAAATGTACTGTTAATAGTCTTAACATTCTGTATACTCGCCTTGTCCTAAGGGTTAAAGATGACCCGTCCTCACTCAACCTCTAAAATAAAGCGGCCTTATTGAATTTTAAACCCTAAATCTATCTCATTCATGACAAACATGACAAACTTGTGGAGGTTTGATATATTTTGTACTGTTTTGTGTGTGTGAGATTATAAGAATGCCAGAAGATTAGGTCAGTAGGCCGGTTAAAGATCTAATTTTCCTATTTCACAGTCAACCGAGAGCAAGAGTTATAAAAAAATCAATTTTTGTGTAAGATCCCTAACCACTAGGACAACAAATGTAATATCTTGTATCTGTGTATAACTGAACAGATTCATATATCTAGTGGTGAGATTATGCATTGGACCTGCTATTCACTGCAGCAGTGGACCAATTTAAAACTTAAAAAATGCCATAATCTGCGTAGTCGTTAAAGGAGATCCTTCATGAGGAAGGCAGTTGGTTGTGGTCATAAAGACAATAAAACTAACTGAAAATGAACCTGGAAAAGAACCCAAATCAGAAGGAGACCCTTAATGACGCAGCTAAACCTGTTCAGGAGAAAAGAGACTATCCAGAGGACAGTCTGGAGACAAAAGGTGACATCTTTTCTAATGTGCCACATATGTTTCTGTTGTTTTAAACACAATGTTTCCTGACCCACCAGAGTGAAGTAACTTTAAAAAAAGAAAGAGTGAAAATATCATGATTCATTGTCTTTACACATTGTCTCTTTATATTTGCATGATACTCAGGCATTGGCTCAATGACAGCATATGGGATGCAGCTAGACAAACTAACTTCACTGCTCTCTGCTCTCAGCCTGCATCAAACACTAAAGAGCTAATCAATGAACAATCAATCACAACAAAAGGTAAATAAAAAAATCTTAGCAAGAAGAATTTATAGTTAGAACTTAGAATTTATAGTTCACTATGATTGCCAGTAGATGGAGGCAAAAGTCTATGCAGTGGAGAAGACAAAATGCAGTTAAAAGAGTCAATATGGTTTATTTATTCAGCCT
Organism: Clupea harengus; assembly: GCF_900700415.2. NCBI lineage: Eukaryota > Metazoa > Chordata > Actinopteri > Clupeiformes > Clupeidae > Clupea > Clupea harengus. The sequence continues at coordinate 2,813,539 of NC_045158.1, read as the reverse complement.
GACAACATGGACAGTTTAGGACTCCTGATTGTAACATACTGTTTTCTATAATGGTTTAATCACAGACACAAGGTAAGATCCACACTCTATAATCTTTAGACATGAGGGTATAATGGCATCACACTTTTCTCGGTCTTCCACTGTGTGTTCCACTGAATCCCACCACTTTTACCAATCTGTCTGTGTGACCTGGTTGACCTGACCTGACCACAATATTAGGCACTCATTCATACCCTGATCGTCTGGGTGGGCCTTGGGGCTGGGCAGGGGCGAGAGACAACAAGGCCAATCCCGGCATGGAGGTTACCCTGCCCATTTTGGTGGCGCGCCTCTCATCCCTCACTCCTGTGATGCTTTTCCATAGGGCCACTTGGTAGATAGGTAAACAGATGCTAGTGTGAGACAAAATTAAACCAAAACCTACATTGAGGGCACTTTAGAAAGGTGTACTTAAAGGTAAAAAAACCGAAACATACACCTAGAATCTAGGCCAACCCTTAAGGGACAATTAAGAACATCAGAAACCCATTGGTGGACTTTAAAAAAAAATAAAAATAGATACACACCCGCTCTGCCCCTGTCCTGCTTAGTTGGGCCTGGGGGCTGAGCGGGTGAGAGAGACAATGCCAGACACGGCAGGGAGGCTGTCCTGCCAGACCCGGTGGCGCACCTCTTAGTTCTCTCAATCCTGTGATGCTTTCCATGGACCACTTGGTAGATAAGTAAACAGATGCTAGTGTAAGACAAAATTACATAAACTAAACAAATCTAAACACATGTAATACCCCCCTAATCAACTAAACTGGACTAAAATCTAAATAATATATTAAATAATATTCCCTTACACCTAGCCAGGCAGCCCCTCTCCCTCTCTCTCTCGCTCTCTCTATCCCTCCCTCTCCTCTCATATCACATTGCTAATGCTTATAATAATACTGATAAAATGGCCATATTGCCTACTGTAAATCTACCACCCAAAGGTATCTCCTTATCTGTTTCTGAAATAAATGTCTACTAACAAAAATGTTCTCTCTCCCTTGTAGCATGTTCCAATTGCTGATGGAAGTGGAAACATTGCTCCTCACCCCCACTACTTCTCAACTACGAATATGGACAGCCAAACTCTACCCACTCACTCTGTTCTTTTTCTTTTTCTCCTAACCTAGACTATCTTCGCTATGGGACACTGCTGTAATCTCTCCACCCGGTCTACCCGTAGAAACCCTCTGCCAATTGCACCCACCGCCACCGCACTGCTGTACACTTACTCTACCTCATACCCTATGCTAGCATTTATATACAATATATAATATTGCCACCATCAACATGTTTCTCTGTTCCTACTCCCCTTACCCCTGTAACAGTAAACCTTTGAGCACAGTGTATACCCACTAAACTGGTCTTGTTTGTATCATGTATTTACCACCGGATGTCTGTATATATATTATGTACACCAATTGCAGGATATGTACAACACCTGTTGTTTCCCATCCCCTTCTGCCACACAACCCTCCCCCATCCCCCCTTCCTATCTCCACCCGGCCGACCTCAAGCAGATGGGTCCCCCCTTATGTGGCGTGGTTCTGCTTAAGGTTCCTTCTTGACTAACAGGGAGTTTTTTCTTGCCCGTGTTGCCAATGTGCTTGCACTAAGGGGGTTCAGGCTCTGGGCTCTGTAAAGCGCCTAGAGACAATTGTATTGTTATGGCGCTATATAAATAAAATTGAATTGAATTGAATAAGGTTGCTGTCATGCAGCTTCAGCAGCAGTTATATAGCGCTTTAGTGATGACATGATAGTAACACATAAGTCCTTTATTCAGGGTTCTCTTCTGCTGATACAGGGGCCACACCCTAGGGCCCTAACCCGCTGTTCCCACTGGACATCCTACAGCGGGCCAAACTTGACACATTTGTTGGGGTGTCAGAACTACTGTATGCTCTGCTGACATGAGTATACACACACGTTTAAGATCAGGCCTGTGATGAAGGTGCTGACTTAATAAGACCCACCCCAGACCTGTCCATGTGGCCCTCTTAAGGGCGTGTATGAGAATACTCATGAAAATAAATTAAATACATCAAAGAATAACTAGAGTAATAGCTGTGAAGTGAACATGAACAAGATGTTTCATTTGTATTTAAAAATAAATGTGTATGAAGACATTTGCCCCTTTGTGTTTGCTCTAGGGGGCTCTGGGCTCTGTTAAGCACCTTGAGACATGTTATTGTTTTGACCCTACATAGATCAAATTGAATTGAATTGATATGTATGAGTATCCAGTGATGAGAGGGGCTATATATATGTAATTCACTGAAATGAAATGACAATGTATGTATCTGTTTCCTTCTTTTGGCAAGAGACACAATGCCAAGCTGTCTGCCAAACCTTACCACAAGCACAGAGGTGGAAATACCAGACTAAATCGGAAAGTCCCTTCAATCCTTTGCCATGTTCATGAGTGAACCAATGGCATGAGTTGGGTGTTATGACATCTTCTGTTGCCAAGGAAAGGCCTCCACCACATTTCTACCGCATGTTTGATATATATAACGTTCTTCTTTATTACAGTCAAATTGCAGTTAACATTCATGGACTTTGTTTAGATAATCGCAGTGCATATGGAGTAAAGTATAGTCCTCTATTTTGGGGCCACAGGACTTTATCATTTGTATCTGACTGGAGGCTTAAAGGTGTATGTAAACATCCCAGGTGTATGGGTCCCGTGAGAGGGGACAAGTACTACATACATTATCATGCAGGTTTGGGGGCCAAGACGATCTTCTCCCATGGGGGCCAAAATCAATAGCGCTGCCCTTGCCCAGGGGTCCTAAGCAGGCTTGAAGTCATAGGCCTCATTTACTCAGTAGTGTTTGCCAGGCATAACATGCAATGTTTCTGTGTACTGATGTGTTAGTCACAGAGAGTATCAGAGCAACAGTATTCTGTATATGTGTCCACATGTTCATTCAGCACATCCTGTTAAGTGACTTGCTGGACAGGTTGTGTTTTCAGTTTGGCTGTTATATGAAATACAGGAACTTCACTATGAGCTGAATGTCAGGGCTTCAAGTTCAGCTTGTGTGGCTGAACACACAAAAGGACCTTTCTCTCCAACTGTACCTGTATCTAGAGACCACACAAACAGGTAAAAAAAAATCATCCTCAGTACCACACCCCTGTTCTGGTATTTGCGCCTGCACTCATTATCATGTGATTCTGATCTTTTTAGAGTAAATACATCTCTCCAGGTGTCCATTTACTTTGTCATGAGTGTCACATCAGCAAGTCTTCCACTGTTTGGCTGCCCACCCAGCGGGAAAGTGTTTGACTCAGCAATAACAAAGCTTCTCAAAATGGCGTCAGGCTTGTGGATGTGACACGCCACGCTGACCAAATGCTGTTTATCGACACGCTCAGTGCAAAGCACTTTCAGCTAAAAAAAAAATTCCTTTCATTTTACTGACTTCTGTGTGCATCCATTAGGCAATGAACTTCTACAAAATGGCTGAAAACTGTCCAGGGCCTGAAATCGCTTGCAACTTTTAAATAAAAAATCGGATTGTTGCTCTCACACAGTGAAGCCAGGAGGCAACGTTTGGCTCACACTGACCATTTTGATCTTTGTGGTTTCAAAAGAGACTTTCCATCAGACCCTCTTCAAAGTTTACTTACTGGCTCTAAACCCATTTAAAAGCTGCACTTGTTGCTGTAATTGGAGAGACGTGAAAAGCAGATTGATGACTTGATTTGACCTGACAGGAACCAACGCAGACTGGGAACCTGACACTTCACTTCTGCATTGGGCATAGTGTTACATAAGGCTCTCCTCACGCCAGCACTGACATGTTTGATACCAGTAAAACCCAATCAAGAACAGCTGAGAGCTGACCGGAATAAACAAAATTATTCCTATTCAGTTCCTCTCTCAAGTAAAGCCAGTGCTCTCTCTCTATATATATGTATATATATATAATATATTATATGTATACTTATCACCAGACCATAAAGCATCAAATGTATTACCTCAATGACATTACTGACAAAGCAAAATGATTATTTTTTCAAATTGTCCAGGGAAATTGTGTACTATATATTATAATTCATTGGAGGATAAAGTTATCTAAGCATTTAGGGCCCTTTTTTCATGTGTGTAACGTTGTCGCTCACAGTATTAATGTGAGGAAGAGGAAACACCAGAGTCAGACGGGGTGAAAGGAAGAACTAGAGGAGAAACAATAACGTCTTCTGAGGGATAAAAGGTCAAAGTGTGCCAGGTGTGAAGGTCATTAGTGAAGGTCGTTTGATCTTTTTCCACATCCCATAGAAAGCTCAGGTTCAAGTCCCCTGCTCCTCTCAGACATTATTCCACTAAGCATGTGTGGATTAGAGAGATTGGCTGCAGCAGTGTCATCATCTCTTACCAGAGGAGGGGTCTGTCTGTCTGCCTGCCTGCCTGCCTGCCTGCCTGCCTGCCTGCCTGTCTGTCTGTCTGTCTGTCTGCCTGTCTGTCTTACTAATGGGAGTGTATTCTGCTTTATCATTAAAACCAAACAGAAGACAGATTTGAGAAGCACCAGAACCTCACCAATGTAATGGGAATGTTACCCTCAAGAGCTCCTCCTGAAGGAGCAGACCAGAAGACACATTCAGGGTCATAACAGGACCTCTCACTCCCACAGAACACACAATACGTCCATCACACATGATCAAAAGGTCTTGGGGACAGGAAGTGATTCTGCTCAAACATAGTATTACAACAGCAGATGCTCAAGGATCAATCTGGCATTGACAGGCTCTTTATTAGTGTATGTGATCATTGGCGAGATCTTTATTAGTGTATGTGATCATTGACTTTAATGTAAGTTTGAGTTTTTATTGTTTTTTATTCAGAACTTTTCTTACAATCACCTGCCTGGTCATTTTTCTTGCTCATTTTCATCAAAGCCTGAAAAGCAAAACAGCAGAGTGAGGAGTTTCAAATAATGACCATAGAAGCTGCTTGGCTCCTGGGTAACCAGTCAAAGCAACTCCAGGCACAGGTAACCAGCAAACACAGACAGAAAGGAAGCTTGAGGATCACATGGTTGACCTGAGATGAACTAAACAACATGGTTTGTCTCTCTCGTATTACTGTTTGGTGTCTTTGGGAAAGAAAAGCCATCTCCTTTTTCCTCAATTTCTGTCTCAGCTGACCTCGATCTGATAGATGTACCTACATTGAACAAGTTCTGCTCAAGGTATCCTCTGATGAATATCAGGATCTTGCTCTATGTGTGATCATTTGAGTAATTATTTCATTCTGCGCTTTAAGACAACTAAAAGAGCTTCAGGAATTGAATCTGTTTCTGGTATTCACTTCCTGGTGAGCAGCTGCTGTAGCCAAAGTAGAGGCCCAAAACACAGACCACAGACCCCAGACCTGCTCCTATTCCTGTGTTTACTGACAGAGTCGCTGCAACCTGCAGACAGCTTCCTGCATCCAACTCTGTTTAATGACATCTCTAAATTCATATCCTTGTGTGTTACAGCATATTTAGAAGTGCATCACAATCATGGATCATAGTCAGTCTGGCATTCTCTGGCCATGAGGATTAAGACATGAGAGTATGGAGACTGAGCTGCTGTATCATGTTTGATTTGATGTTGTGGATGAAGTCAGTAAAAGTACAGATATCTTCCCACACCTTTAGGCCCAAATCATAGCATTACTAGTTACTAACACAAGGCCTGAAGGTGCAGGTATAACAAGATGTCTGGTATGAAAACTGAAGACATAAGTGACACGAGTTCTCTTTTTTTTCATTTTAGAATTATCGCGCAATTATACCACATCACAATGTCGACATACACACACACACACACACACACTTACGTCCATGGCTTTATAAGATGTTTTCTTTGTGAGAACAACTCTCCAGTAATTATTTATTGTTAACCAAACACATTCCCCTCATTCCCATTTCTTGGGAATAATATTGGTCTTATCAGAAACGAGCTCCAATACCTGGAGGTAACTAAGCTCTTCTAAACTGAGGGGGTAGTGAGGTGGCTTCTCTGTTACACACACCATATAATACATGTGCAGCTCACTGATGGGGTCTATGATGCTATAAAGTCATCTAGAAAGCTCCATATGAATGTACTTGTTCATAGATAGCATCCAGCAGCTTTAGACCTGATGTGATCTGTGTGCACTGCATGCCTTGTGTCCAGGGAGAACTCCTATCAAAACCTATAGGATTTAGGCAGACCTATAGGATTTAGGTGGTATTGTTTATTTCTCTTCCTTTATGTCCTCTGAGATTAATAGAACTTATGCAACACAGGATGCAGTTCCCAGTGGTGTCCAGCTGAGCAGCCCATGGTGCAGGTCACAAGGCTCAGGGACATTGAGCGGTCGACCAATCCTTGACCTGTCAATCACCTCATCCCTTCACCGCTACAAAAACTGGACCTGTCTCTGATCGCTATTGGTCAGAAGGAGTTGGAGCTGGAGAAGCATTGTCGGGTTTTCTTTCAATACAGAGTGTGGTGGACAATTCATTGCAGGTCTTGGGTACTCTGCATATTTCACTGTTGCTGTGAGTCCGTGAGACAAAACATGGCACACGGTATCATCTCTCAACACCAGATGAGTGGCATGTTTATGGGTGTGTGTAAATACACCATCATTGGGAACTCAGTATCTGTCTCAGACAAGCTGTGGTGATTGTCACCAACTAGAAGAGCACAACATCAGTTAATTCAGACTCCAGAGGTCACAAGTTCAGATTCAGAAACAGACTCCTCTCCAACAAACACTTCTCCGGCTTAACTTAATATTTCAAGATCATGCTGGACTGATTTCATGGATGTCTTAAGAGCTGTAGATTGTGCATCATCCTCATCACTGTCATCACACAGTAGTGGCACGGTGGCTCAGTTGCTTGCACTGCTTGCACTGCCGCCTCACAGCAAGAAGGTCATGGGTTTGATTCCCGCATGGGGCGCTGATGGCTCTGGGGGGCAGGTCCTCCCCAGGGTGCACAGTGCTCAGGTGGGCTATCTCTTGGGCCTTTCTGTGTGGAGTTTGCATGTTCTCCCCGTGTTCACAAGGGGTTTCCTCCACTAAGGACTCCAACAGAAAAAACATGCAAAATAACAGAACACATGTCCATCCCTGACCAAAGATGGACAGTTCACTTCACTTGGTCCCCGGGCGCTACAAGCTGCCCACTGCTCCTGGGGGGTCCTTGAGGAAGGACGGTCCAGGATGGGAAAAAGCAGAAATTAAATTCACCGCGACCTCAGGCCTACCTGCGTGTGTGTGTGTGTGTGTCCTGTGTCGCCTCCATATATGCACGTGTGTGTTCCAGTGTGTCGTGTGTGCCATTAAAAAACCTGACAAAGGTCTTAATTATAATTATCACAATCATGATCACCATCATCATCATCATCATCATCACCGTCATCACAATCATCATCATCATCGTCACCTTGATAATTCTTACAATATATAATTTAGTTAATATTAAATGAGGATACATCCAACTGTATCATTTGGCTCATTTGTATGCAATACTCATAAGAGTCCAGTAAGGGGTGCCAAAGGACCTATGATTGTCACTCACACAGACTTCAGTGAGAGCATTCTTGGACAAAGTGTTGGACTGAGGCCTGTCACAAATTCCCAGAGCAGGTGGAGTCTCATGTGAATTATACTTTGATGATGTGCTGCTTAATTTAAATACATTTTACAATAATAGATCATTAGAGTCTAAGTACTGATATGATGACAGATTTACTGGGTTCAGAACAGTTAATTCAGTAAACTGAGGTTATTCATGCATTAAAGTCATGATGGCAGTCTCTTTAAGATATGGATAGAGAAACACAAATAAAACTACACAAACTACATAACTGAAATATGCTTGACTTTAAAAGTTTAAAAATATACAATATAAGATTACGAAATGTTGCTTCAAACATTCTTCAACAGTCATGATTAACCACACACACACATACACAAATACACACACATACACACAGAGAGAGAGAGAGTTAGATAAATAGACAGAGACATAACAGTTTTTTTTCCAAACTTTATTGTTAGAAAGAAAGTTTTCATATTGTGGTTGATTATATGTGACTGAAACGAATTATTGACAGAAGTGACATAACGTCATGAACAAAGATCGACAGAAAACCTCAGGAGGGAATTATTTAACTGCAAGCACTGAGATGTTCCAGCAGAGGGAGCCAAATCCACACTAGTGAGACTAGGCACACTATAAACTCTCCAATCACTAAGACTGTAGGAGAAATTAGTTTAAATAAACTTCTTTGTTATTTCAGTTATCACCAGTGTTCGATACAGGACAAACATGTTAGGAAATAAATATCAAAGCATTGTTTTCCCTTCCTCTGCAAAAAAACAAACAAAACAAAACAACAACTATATTTTGGTTTTAAGATTCATGGGTATAAGTACCGGTAGTTCACATTTCTAAAGCAAGATTAAAAAAAAAGACAGGGAAAAACAGACAGCCATCTTGATTGTAACCATCCCTGATATTCATGATTGATTTCTTGATAGATGTATTGATTGAATGTCAGTTCAGCGTGCTGTGACAGACCTGTAAGAATATAACACTCAAAGGATTAAATCACTTTTTTATGATGTATAGGCATACCGAGAATTCATTCCATACAGTGATACAGAAATAGCAAGTACTACTAAATATTATTATATTATATTATATTTATTGTATTATAAATAGAGGATAAGCCTTCCTTTCAGATTTCTTATTCTGAGATAAACTGTTAAATAAAAGTGTAGAAATGTCTCATAAACTGATGACTTACTCTAACCACTGGGTACCAAGATCCGCCCTGTTAGAAAATAAATCATTAAAATTAGACCATCATACAAAACACTTTGGTGACATGACAAAATCTATGAAAAATAGTCTAGTTTACCAGCGCTGCTTTATATCCAATAACCAAATAAACTTTAACTAGTCTCTATGTCATGAGTGTCTAAGGTCATCCATTATGCAGTGTCATATGTTAGCATATTCTATCCTGACTGCTGGATGCATGTTGGTTGTTGGTCATGCACACTACAGACCTCTGGACTTTGTCTTGTAGTAGATGAACCCAGCAGCAGTGACGATTAACCCCAGCACCAGTGCTGCAGCTCCAATGGCAATCTTATTCCTCTCAGGTTCAGGCATGGAGGGGTCTGTGAAAACGTCAAATCACGTCACGCATGATGTGTGAGGTCATAGTACAATGTCAACATGTGTTTGAATATAGAGACACTGGGACCAGAAGAGCATCTTGGCCCTGTGGAAGCAGTTTAAATTGGAGCAGTCTAACCTGAATACAACTATGCAAGGCATGCATTAACTATAAGACTAAAAGCAGCTATATCGTGTGCAATACTAGGGCTAATGCTACATGTAGCCTGCAGGTCGTCACATGTGTCTTAGCTGCAGTGCGCATGTATATTATTAACTACACCTGATACAGCATGAGAGTACAAGTGAGGTCTGCATCAGACAGGAGTCAGTGTTCTCACCCCAGGTGATCTCCAGAGGCTCCCTGAGGCTGGCGTGCTCCACCACACAGGAGATCTTCTCTCCAGCTTTGGGGGTGAACTCCAGGTGGGAGTGGGTCTGGTAGTACCAGTCTCCATCCGCCAGCTCCTCACTAGATACCACATCACCGGTCACCTCCCGGCCATCTCTGTGCCAGGTCACACGGATCATCTTTGGGTAGAAGTCGTACGCGCTGCACACCAGCATGGCAGGATGACCACCAGTGGAGGCCTTCCCCATAGTCAGTCTCACCTCTGGCTCAACTGCAAGACATAGTCCTCTGCATTATGTTTATGCACACACAGGGAATGAAATAAGTGTTGACATCACGTATATCATCCATCATTTGGTATTTTAAAATCAGTTATAATTTAGAAATAGCAACAATGAACTCGGATACTAAACTAATGAAATGGATTCAGTGCATTGACGTCATACATTGAATACATTGAGTAAAAACTCATGATCACTTTACATTACATTTATTCTGCACAGTTTGAGTGACATTAGGATGATATATCTATATCTAGTATCTATCTATCTATCTATCTATCTATCTCTCTCTCTCTCTCTCTCTCTCTCTATATATATATATGACATGACAAAATCTATGAAATATATATATAGAGAGAGAGAGAGAGATATTGTACTTTTTGTACTCAGAATAAAAACCTTCCACCCCTACAAATGTCATGATAAATGAGGATTTTGCAATTTTCTCCTTCATTAGGTGCATCAGATACATCTATAGACATACACAATGAGAATACATATACATGTACAAATAAATACACGTATGATAACTGTACTGTTCTGATTTTTCAAAAAAATCAATATATTTAAAATATATTTTTTTTATTTTCTGTTCTTTCTATGATATGTATGGTAGGTCTGGAGACAGTTTAACTAAAGACAACAAAAAGAGCATTTGCCCTTTAACCTAGTCTGATGAGCATGGTCTGTGTAAACTGATTTCCCTTCTTAGAGGCTTCATTTGACTCTTTACTCACCTTTCTTTGTCAGTATGGCATTGATGAAAGTCGGGGCATTGCCTTTGCAGTATCTGTCCTTCTCACCCCGTTCCTGTGCCAGAAGTGCTGAATTGTTGTTCTTTAGCTCTGCATTATACACTCCATACGCAGTGTATCCCACATGCTTCCCCACAGTGCTGTTGAACCGTATGTATTCAGCCTTGTTAAACCAGTAAGACCTAATGTACTCCATATCACTCAGGTCCCCGGAGCTGAAGCGGCACTGAACCACATTATACTCGTAATATCCATTAAATGCATCTGCAGATGAAAACACCATTAGCAGTCTATCTCTCCTGTAATATGATCAGCAGTCATTCTCACATTTGGTCAAACTACACATGAAGAGTTTCTGCTTATACGCCTGAACACTTTTGACACTGATATGACATTTATTAGAATCTATATGACATGTTCTGTGTCAGTGTGTCATGTTGAGAGACGTATAGGTAGAGGACATGTACAGTGAAAGGCATCAAGCTTGCTTTGAAAATGACTGACTTACTGTTGTATACGACTACATGTAGGTGTGTACAGAAATAAACAGTAATGAACTTACCCACTCCCAAAAGAGTGGAGAGAATGATCACCCCAGAAATCAAATGTTGTGATGAGGACATTCTGCTGCCGTCTGAGAGAACTAGAGGAAGACACAGAGTATTGAGAGTGGCACATGTGGAAATGGACCAATCAGTGTTGAGCATAGGGACGGTCAGGTGTTCCTATGCAGAGCTTGATTTGAATGGGCTGTGTGTGTGTGTGTGTGTGTGTGTGTGTGTGTGTGTGTGTGTGTGTGTGTGTGTGTGTGTGTGTGTGTATATACACAAGGTGTTTTTTTTTTGTTATGAGTGATGTGCAAAGCTTACACAAACAGCCTTTTTATCAATAACTGGAAGAAAAAATGAAACCTCCAGAGAAAACTAATGAAAAAGAGAGAAATAATTTATAAGCAAGCAAGCAATACAGCATACCTAATCAAGTAAATGACACCTGTGTAGGATACAAATGGAAAGGTATTTCTTGATAATAATGACATTAATGGTCTGTTATAGGTGAATGTGTGAAACACTGGAACAGCTGTAATGAAATCTTTTTATCTAATTGTTCAACCAACTCTGGGCAGTTTAACAGGAATCAGTTTACTTTGTGCTGTAACAATTTGACCTGTACTTAGACAATATTATACATGTGTGGAATGCCACCCTGTCTTATAGGTAAAAAGATGCAGATGATCTGATCTGTGTAGATGATCTGATCTGGAGAAAACAACAACTTCTCTGCTGACCTCCACTCAGTCTGGAGTCTCTAGTGGAGAGGGCTGTTACTGCACCTGCTCTTCTCTGGCAGTGGTTCCACTGTCATGTTTGGGTGAAGACATCTCAAGCCTGCTCTCATGGTGTTTCCTCAGTGTTTACCATCTCTCATGATGTTGTTCTACACCAGATCTGTAGAACACCACCCATACTCCAGCCCCTCACTCTTCTTCTCCTTACTTTATGCACCTTGGATGGATCGGCAGACCATGTCTTAATATAAACTATCCTATGAAATCATTCTGGCATTCCCTACTACTGTGCAGCAACCCTTTATTTGACACTGTGTAGCACATACAGCTTTCACAAAAGTATGGAGACTAAATTGACCATACTAAGAAGTGAAGGGGTCAGTGGGGTCAGAGTTCAGTACCCTGTGACCTCTTCTGTCACTCATCGTATGTTTTCTTCTCCCTTCATTTTCTGGAGTGTAATGCAGGGTGTGAATCTTCGGATTGTAAAAACACAGATGGCCTTCTAGTTGCAATTACTCATGAGGTGTGGGTTAGTTGTTAGATTGTACCTCTAACAACACTCCAGAACTGTATTGTTTCATTTGGTTGACTTCCTCACACCCCTGCTGGTGTTCTTATCTCTATCACCTGTCTCAGTTTTCTCCCTGTGCTTTTCCATACAAGGGTTAAACTAAGGGCAGGGTTCATTTGAATGGTCTCAGTTTGAGTAGTAGAGTGGTCTCCTGCAGCTGAATAGATTAGTTATAACATGATCTCAGAAACATGAGAATTCTGGTCTCTGTGGATTGTAGGTAATCCTCCTCTGGAGTAAACAAACCCCCTCTTTGGGTGACAACCCCCTCTATTTGTCTGTTTGACTGTGTGATCTGTATCATAAACACCACTGTCCATGTCATTAATTATTATACCAGATGTAGGACTAAATTAAATGGGTATTCAGGAGGACGATAGTCAAAGGACTTGGAGCCTCCCGCACTCTCTGTGTGTAGTCATCATCTTCTGAGCAGCCAGGTATGTTCATATGTTACATATGTTTCTTTTATGTAGTTATCTTTAGAGTATTCACTTTAGACTTGTTTGAATATGTAACTGTATTAGTAAATTGTAATTAAAAAATAAATTATCCACTGTTTAAACAAGAGAACGGTTTTTCTGCAATGACTGGCTAAGATTAGTTTCAAACCGAAAAGCAGTGATGCAAGTCTTGTGGTACCTGGCAGAACTGTTATATTGTATTATACAGCGGTGGATAGACATCCAGCCTCTGCACTGGATCGAATGGTTATACTGAGATCGTACAGCAGCCCGGCACTCTGTCCCTGAATCAGTTCAGTCTAACATGCTGGTAAGCCCCGTAACAGCACTGTAGCCTCTGAGTTAGTCTCCAGAACTAGTAACAGTGTCCGTGGAATTTAATCCTGTTCCTAGAAGAAACCAGTTATTAAAAAGTAAGAGGGGTATTCGTCAAAACAGATTGCATGCATCCAAAGAAATGACCCTAGGTCAGCCTACCTAACGGGTAAGCAGTATAACATGATAAACCAGGAACTAAGGCTGAGTTCCTAATTGAATGGAGTCAGATGAATTATGTTTTACCAAGACAGGGTCCTTTAATAAATATTATATTTTAGTAAAGCGCAGAAAGTCGAACACACAAAAATCTTCAGCCACTCCCAGTTCTACCATTGGTTTGTTTCCTTACAGGAGCGTCGGCATTGGTATCCACCCAGAAGTCACTCTCACCTCACGTGTTGTATCCATTAACATAGACTTACCACTCACTGTTGTAGCCTATTTATCATAACTTATACTGACCTGCAGTTGCTGTAACATTAGACGTTTCATGAAGCTGTTTACTATGGTTTGTTAGTAATAACCCAAGTGTTTGTCTACCTGCTGGTTTCATGTGCGTTGTGACTTGCATTCACCAGCTTTTCTTATTTATCATCATTTCCTCTTTGTTAGCTTCCACTTCTGCCTCTTTGTCCCTAGTATTTAATTTGAACACAGAGACACATTAGTAGGTTATAGAGGTTATGGTCTAAATGTCATGCTGAGTCATGTTTACATGCACAACATGTACTGTAATAATTTAGTAAGGACATTGTTCTGTACAATTTAGAGTGAAGGGAAAGTCTTCCAATAATATCATCAGTATGAATGCTCCCTAGATGTGGAACCCATGAGTTTGGCATTGCTAAAACATTTACTTAGAAGTTGAGCATAGAGAGTAGTGAATCTGATATTTAAATCCAGGAAATAAAATATCGAGTAATAAACTATTAAGATGACTTTTTATACACCTTTGTATAGTCTCCTTCTGCCACACAACCTCCATCCCCCCTTCCTATCTCCACCCGGCCAACCTCAAGCAGATGGGTTCTGCTTAAGGTTCCTTCCTGATTAACAGGGAGTTTTTCCTTGCACCTGTCACCATTGTGCTTCCTGTAAGGGGGTCCAGGCACTGGACTCTGTTAAGCGCCTTGAGACAATTTAGATGTTTTGGCGCTATATAAATAAAATTGAATTAAAAAAAAATTCAATGAATTAATCTCAATGATTTTAAATGGATTTTGTTAGGTCATGATTTCAAATATATTCACTGATTCTTGTCTTCAGTTCATATAGTTATACCTTTATTGGCTTTATTTTCGTCCAGATTCAAATCACACATAATATTTCATAATGGCCCTGTTTCCCGTTCAGGGTTTAAATTAACCCAGGACGAGGCTAATTCTACTTAAATTAATCCACACTAAACAAATGGCTTCCTGAGACGTTGCTTAAATTCAGATGAATTATCTCTAGACTACAGAGTCTCACACTAAGGTGTTCCCCTTACTGAGTCACATGAAAGATTTGGCTGAAGCAAACTAATTATTTCATTATTATTTTCTTTGCACATACGGAAATGGTCATGAAAATATATGTCATCAAAATCATTCAGTGGGTTTCTCCTGTCTATAAGCAACCTACTCCCTGGTCTTGGTGGTGCTCTTTCATCATCATTGAAATAGTCAAGATAACCATTTTCCTCTATTGGCACCTGAATCTAAAGTTAAACCTGACTTTAAGGCTTCATTTACATCTGGATTCCCTCTAATCTTCCCTCTGGAAATCTGTTTATCAAGACTAGGGCAAGTCTGAGACTATTGTATTCCATGTCTGAGAAATTTAGGTTAAATAAATGATTTAGTCTATGACAAGGCTTAATCCCTGTTTAGGAAACTAGGCCAATATGTTTTAAGGAAACATCATAATTCAGTAGTAATCCACAGAATATGAATTAAAACTCCAAAGTAGAATCCATCAAAGCTTCATAAACATCAGAGAATATGAAAATCTACAGTAAACCAAAGTAAAAATAGGAGCACACACAGTGATTTACAGAGGGGTTATTGTGAAGTTTCATTCTTCCATTAAACTTCCATCATAAAGCCTGAGACAGAGAAACAGAGAATGTCAGGATTTCATTATCTACATTTCATTCATCTGATGGGAATGAATAGAAAGCCACATTAGAATGCAGTTTCAGTTGCACTGGTTTCCCTTGACGAGGAAGAACGTTCCGGTAGCCACTCCCAGCAGTCCCAGAGTCAGACCCACTCCACAGAACACTGAGGGACCAAGACTGGGCTCTGACACCTCAACATCTGAGGAAGACACAGATGCACGCACACTTCAACATCTGAAGAACACAATTTTTACAATTCAATATTGATATATAAATCATGATCTGTAATCTAAAGCCCACAACTACTTTTACTTCAGTAGAACACAATCCATTGGACAGGTGTAGGTGAATGGTGCAAATGTTGAATTGTCATTAAGGCATCTGGTGAGATATAACAATATGATAATATATGCAATATGAATACCCATCTGGATATGTAGCAATATGATGTAATGTTTTACCAAACTCTCTTGTCATGGGCCCCTCCAGTGCCTGGTGCTCCACAGTGCAGGTGTAGATGTCCCCCTCCTGAGGGGTGAACTTCAGGGTGAAGAACTGGTTGAAGGAGCCGTCGTTAACATTCACACGGAGCTGACTGCTGCTCACTCCCTGGGTCACGTTCTTGTTGTTCTTGGTCCACCTCACGGTGAGTCGGGGAGGGTAGAACCCAGTTATGAGACAGATGAGGGTGTTGTCAGTGCCCACCTTCACCTCATCTCTGGGGTAGATGGAGCTCATGGGGGGGGCTGGGGAGGACATAGAAGAGTGAAATGGTGTCCCCCTGACAGGAAGACTTTGCTGTAGAACACTCACTGATTTATCATCAATGACCAATGACAAACACACACACAAGAGATAAGAGATCATCAAACAGCTTTGTCCTTAAATATATCATATATTAGTACATGACCGGTGATTAAAACTGACTGAAGAAAATTAAATCAGTGACGTTATTTAGACTCACCCTCTGCCACTGCTGGACTTTTGTTTACTTTTATGTCTAGTTCCAAGTTATGTTTGCAGACTTGCTGGTCTGCAACTGCCGTCTCATATGTGCCTTCCTCATATGTAAACTGATCAGCAAACTCAGGCATTGTCATAAAGAATTTGCCCTTGGTGAAGTCTGCGTGGCCCATCTCTTCCCCATCCAGTCCATACATCTTCTCTCCATCTGAGTCTGTGCACCCGGTCAGAGCAATGTCCATATGTACAACTGGAACACACAACAACACACAGTTTTAAAACCCCGGCACAAGATGATACAATACATGTCAATATATGTATGTAATAGGGACACTTCATCCACACAACTCAGTAGAGGTATGATACATATGATTTCATTTTATCTCAGTAGCTCTTCACTAACCCTGAAATCAGCAAGGATGTTTATTAGGAGTAATTAATAAATTATCTCATTGTGATATTTTGCAGCCTATCCTCAGCGTACACATTATGATTTCCCCACTCCTATCACCATCAGTTATATCCATGGTGAACTGTAGTCATACAGGACTTTAATCTCACATTTCATTTCATTTGAGATGTGAATAAATCATGCCGCTACATTTTCTATGCAATATTGAACTTGTTGCTTAGAGTATATAATTCACAAATATAAGTGTTTTCTTTCCTCAGCATTCTCAATGTGAAAACCCCAGTGAACTTAAAAGAGGCAGTTTACTCACTCTTAGTCTCTGTGCAGATAATCCCGGAAAGGACCAGTAAAATCCATGTTAAAGTCATCTTTGGATGCAGGAACCGAAGGGGTCTCAGTGTTGAACAGAGAGTGAGCGCAAAGGGAAGACAAACTCTCTCAGACTACAGAGAAACTCAACTGAGACACACTCACCCAACAACCAATCAGATAATCAGGTTCCTCAGTGCATCATCTGTGTCCGGGAGAACACTCCTGTCAAATTTCAGTCTAGGATTTCTGTCAAGTCTTTAGTGAGTTAATGACAAACAATATATATCACTCTCTATTTTTCTAACTGATTATAATGAAACCACCCATTGTTTCTCACCGTCTGATTTGATCAAATGATTAATCAGAATTAAGGTTTCCAATTAGGCAGCAGTTTTCATGATATCAGTATAAACATGCTTTTTCATTTCTTATATGCATTAGCACTAACAAGGTATACATTTGATCAGTCTGTGCTCTCCCGTGGTATCTCTGTCATTCTCACTGTGTTCTATCCGGGCAGCATCAGAAGCGCATATCCAACAGCCCTGTCCATTTTACCCCAGAGGTCAACCTTTGACATACACACAGACTACATTTCAGACACCGAAAAGAGAGGCAATTGACGAACCATAGCTTTGTTTTATGTCTCAGTTGTACAGCATCTGAGTGTTAAGAACTATCAGGATACCTGTTGTTTATTACCAAATGTATATTATTACCTAATTCAGATTGACTTTGAAGGCAATTTGCTGACTGCAGTGTCAGGTTCTGATTTACAGTTAAGTAAAACAAACGGGAAAACAAACTGTAATGCAACTCCGTAAACCAAGAAAATGGTGACGTATCATTTGTATGTAACATGTGCATGATGGGTGTAATTGCCAACATTATGAATCAGCAAGCTAACATTTTGCAGATAATTTGCCTCAAAGGGATGTATATAAAGGGATAGCTTAAGAAGAAATGAACAGCACTGGTGTCTAGATGAAGGGCCACATAGCAGTCATTAATGCTGTGGTTCCCAGCCTATTCAGACTCCTGTGCCCACTTGGACATCAGTGCACAGACTCTTACAGAGATACGTATCTAGGATTTTGCCTCATACATACTGAAGCCAGACTCATAATGAACTAGAATGACTGACCACAGCAGATAGGTGACTTGACCAACCAAGAACCAAAGGAGGAATAAATCTTAATCTCTCCTCAGCAGGCAGACCAGTGCCTCTGTTTTGGTGAGGCACAGACACTGGAGCAGAGATAATCAGGCCGCGGAAAAGTCCCCAACACTCCTTAGACTCCTCCTCCTCCTCACAGTCCTATAGTGATGGTACCTGCCTAAGGATCTCTGTGTGAGGGAGAAAGAACATGAATATGAACCATTACATGGAGGGATGTAGCCAGGTTATCAAGGGGTTCTTTTCTGAAAGAGTGGGTTTAACAATAGTATTTGGGGGTTAAATGTGGGGTGAGGATTGTCCTGACAGAAATGTTTCATAGACCATTTTAGAGCAGATTACTGGAGGTTCTATGTTTGGGCAGTCATGTTGTTGTGTTTAGCACACATGGGATACAGGCAGCGCATGTTTTATTGTGGAGGAGGGCCTTTACAGACCCCAGGTACAACATGCGGCCCAGCCAGTTGTACTGTGAAGGAGGGCCTTTAGAGACACCAGGTACAACATGCAGTTGCTATGTAGGTCAGGTTAGGTTGCCCAGTATGAGTACTTGATTGTGACAGTGAAAGGATTGGCCGCTGGTTGGCCTGTGTGGGAAGTCTCCAAACAATAGTCCAAGGAATTTAACATCTTTTCTTTACTACATAATTAAAATCTCAATACACGACCATCAGTTGCTTGGGAACTGTAGGAGTTTAACTGATAGCAGGAGATGCTGACACCATGACTCAGACACTGAGGGCCTCATTTACTATTATTTGCGAGCGCAGTGTAATCAGCGCCTTTGCCAAGCCGCATACAGCGCACGCTGTGTTTCCGCCTTTTGCGTAGTATTTATCAAACCAGAACCTCGTCGGAGAATCAGCGCCTTACTCCACCCTCTAGTGTAATTAGCGCGCCGCTAAAAGAGGGGAGAATGGGCCTGTGTGTTCCTGCCACCATGGATGATGAGTTAGAATTAAAATGAGAGCTTTTGGTTCACAAGGTTACAGCAAACTTAGACCCCGTCCACACTAAATATAGAAACGCATAAAAATGTCTCTGTTTAGCCCTTCTGTCCACACTAAAACGGCGTATTCCGACACTGAAAACAATGCTTTTCAAAAAATCTTTGCTTTTTAAGGGTTGAACAGGACCGTACAGGTGCCTTTCCCTTCTGTTCAGTGCAGGTGCCTTAAATTCTGTGATTATTATGTAATCCTTTTTACACTGTGATGCCAGCGTTACTTTCTATCTAATGTTAGGAAGGGGACACTCTTTGTGAAGATGCGTTTTTTGTGGACAGGGACGTTTGGTTGCCATGGCACTGGGGGTAGCTTGCGCTCGAGAGGCTATAACGTCAAAATAAACATGGAAGGTGGAATGAATATGCTGCTTTGTCTCTACAATTTACTTAGTTTAGTTAATTTACTTCCTACTGCATACATTCTGTGACCAAAGCAAAGGGAAGAGATATAATGGTTCCATACTCCAAAACTTCAATCAGAAATAAGGTTTCCAATTAGGCAGCACTGAAGTTGATAACATGTCTTCTCTATTAGGATAAGACTTAAGTTCAAATGCAGGGTGTCTCAGACGACTACATTTTTTTTTAATGACGCCCAACTAGACTACAACAGTATTGAAAATAATTTTCAACAAACATCCTTTTTCATATCTTAGTGTCATATGCATTATAGTTAAATAAATACATCTAATATTAGTATCAGTATCATTTTCAACAAACATGCTTTTTCATTTCTTATATGCATTATAGTTATTTATTTAGTGTACAATTAATCCAGAGAGATCCTAAGCACTGACAAGGCTCCATGTGATCAGTATGTGCTCTCCCGTGGTATCAGTGTCATTTCCACCATGTTCTATCAGGGCAGCATCAACACATATCCAACAGCCCTGTCCATTTTACCACAGGGGTCAACCTTGACACAGACTGCATTTCAGAACTATCAGGATACCTGTTGTTTATTACCAAATGTATATTATTACCAAATTCAGTTTGACATTGAAGGCAATTTGCTTGCTGCAGTGTCTGATTTACAGTTAAGTATCAAACCTGCTCTAGAAATGGTATGTCTTGGGAGTCACATCAGAAAACTCACTTCACTGCTTCACACTGGCAGAGCCAGCTCCCCCAAACTGAAACATGGGACAGTTTAACCATTTAATCACCAACTGCATTCATAACACAAACTTTCATCCCTTATTAATGGGCAAAAGCTCAGACTGAGACATAATTACAAATCACACTGGTGAGCACAGGGGCTTATGTGTGACTGCACAGGAAAACAAACTGTAATGGAACTCTGTAAACCAAGAACATGCGCCCTGTTCGAAATGTCTTAAAATGCCTCCTTCCTTCCTTCCTTCCTTCCCTCCTTCCTATTAAGGGAGCAGGGACTGTTCGAAATGTCTTAAACTTTCTCTTCCGCTTTAATAAGATACCTTGAAATACGTCACATAACGGTCATTTTTCAAGAGAGCATATGAGCTGCCTTGATGTCTCGATGGCAGCAGCTATTACCCATAACTCTCTGCGCCATTCCCTAACCAGAGACAAATAAAAAAAAAAGATGGCGGATGAAATCGTCGAGTATTCAAGTATTCACCGATGTACGTTTCTTTGCTTTTTTTTTAAAGTTACAGAGAAATAAACAGTGTACTATGTAATTATGTCATGATTGATTAACAAAAATAGTCTGATTTCGTTAGCGATGTATCCGTTAGCCAGGTCGCTAACAGTAGCTGCTAGCTAGCAAATAAGCACACACAGCGCGATGTTGCTGTACATGCTATCTTAATAGACTGTTCGAAATCAACGTTTTTTGAGATATCTTCCCCCGAAAGGACCTGTCTCGTCAGACACCTGTCCATCAAGAGATCAAAGATTAAGACAGCTATCTAAGAATACAGTTGGACGTAATGTTTGCGACTTGAACATTGTAGCCCTGGCCTTATTCATGTCCTGAGAGGTCAGTCCATAGAGGTCACACGTCAATGTATTCTTTTTTTGAATTTAGTTTTTTGTATGCTTTAATTTTCCCAAGACCATACAGAGCACTGACTGTATCACACCCGGAAAATGGATGGAGACCTACAAGGGCGTCACACTTCTCCTGTCCAAGATGGCTGTGCAGTTTTGATAGATCTGTTATTTGGGACTCAATAAGGACATCAATAAGGCCAGGGCTATATTGTTGAAGTCGGGCAGATGGGTGAAAGAGCATGAATATGAATCATTACATGGAGGGATGTAGCCAGGTTATGATGGGGTTCTTTTCTGAAAGAGTGGATTTAAAATTTGGGGGTTAAATGTGGGGTGAGGATTGTCCTGACAGAAATGCTCCATAGACCATTGTAGTGCAGATTACTGGAGGTTCTATGGTTGGGCAGTCATGCTGTTGTGTTTAGCACTTGTGGGCTACAGGCAGCGCATGTTGTACTGGGAATGAGGGCCTTTACAGACCCCAGGTACAACATGCCGCCCAGCCAGTTGTTGTTGTTGTGTCCAGCTGCTTAAGTTGGGCAGTTGTTATGGGGGTCAGGTTAGGTTGCCCAGTATGACTACTTGCATGTGACAGTGAAAGGATTAGCCACTGATTGGCCACTGTGGGAAGTCTCCAAACAATAGTGCAAATAGTTTAAAATCTTTTCCTGTGTATAATTATATTTTATAATTACAATGTATAATCTCGATACACGACCATCAGTGCATTGCTTGGGAACTGTAGGAGTTTAACTGATAGCAGAAGATTCTGACACCATGACTCAGACACTGAGTGTTATGCAAAAGTCAGAGGCTTCAGCTTCTCACATTCCAAGCTTTATTTGGCATAGAGCCACACACCTCTGAGGTGGTTCATTAGGACACACACAATATACAGATTTTACTAGCTGGATCAAGGAGCAAGACCTGCTTAAAAGGTGCAACATTCTGCTGCCATAGATTTGACAAGAACCAGGGAAAATAATAATGTAACGTTTATGGAACTCTTAGTGGTTAAGCACCTTCATCCATATGTGGATGTCTGACTGAGAGGGTGCCAAAGTCAAGTTTTAGATTTCCGTTGGTCACAACACCATCCAACATGAGAGGCAATTTGTTTGTTTGTTTATTCATTTCTGTGACAGATGCATTCTCAGGTCTCTGATACTGGCTTCACCACTTTGTTATATTCCCATATGAAGATGAACTGAGAGTCACAGTGCTGAGTTCCCATCACAGCTCCACCTCAGAGTCATAACAAAGAGAAGCAGCTACTCAAGTTGAACCAGCCTGGAAAATCCCCACTGATTCCACTTCATGCACCAATCACAGGCACTGTAACAAGGCACTCACCTGTTGCCAGGTAGAAAGCCATTCGAATTTGTACATGTCTGTATTCGTGTTTGATAGGGTCGATGGGAGAATATGGAGGTCTGGCCAGGAGTATTCCTGCCATATATGCAGCAACTTATGTGTATATGTCCACACATCTGAGTGTGGATTTAGTTGCTTTGTGCCTAATTTGCATCTTTTAGCTGTTATGCTACTCAGCTCTGGAACCAATATCCTGATGAAATCAAGGGTGTCGTCTGAAGCCATTTCAAATCCAGACTTATAACCATACTGTTCTGAGATGCTGTTTGTTATCTGGTTTCAGGTACTCAATTCTTATTTTCTATGGGCTTTTAGCTGAATCATTCACTGTCCCTGCATCTATACGCAATCCCCAAAGGGTGTTTCAGAAACCCAAACTTTCCTTGCCAGTGGCGTAAGGTAGTTATGAAGGGCCCCAGTGCACACTATTTTAAGACAGAACCAGTGCACACTTTTATGACACACCCAGTGCACACTATTATGACAGACCCAGTGCACACTATTATGACAGACCCAGTGCACACTATTATGACAGACCCAGTGCACACTATTATGACAGACCCAGTGCACACTATTATGACAGACCCAGTGTCCCCTAGTTAATAGTTATTGTGTATATAATCAGAATTAGAATCAGAATCAGAATCAGAATTCTTTTAATGGCCAAGTATATTTACATATACAGGAAATTATCTTGGTGGTTGGTGCATAGGACATAAAACACATAACATAACAACAAAATAGCAAAAACAAGAATAAAAGACAAATACAGAATATTAAATAATTGTGAATTGGAATTGGCAAACCCAGAGTCAGTGTGATGCAGGGGGCTTGTTTGTGAGCACCACTGCCGTGGGGAAAAAACTGTTCAGGTGGCGCGAGGTTTTGGTCTTTATAGCCCGGAACCTTCTGCCAGATGGGAGTCTTTGGAATAGGTGGTGACCGGGATGGGAAGGATCAGCGATGATCTTGCATGCTCTCTTGCTGGTCCTGGAGTGGAACAGGTCTAGGAGAGACGGCAGGTCGCAGCCGATGACCTTCTCGGCTGACCGAATGATCCGCTGCAGTCTGCCTTTGTCCTTTGCAGTAGAGGCAGCGAACCAGATGGTAATTGATGAGGTGAGGATTGACTCAATGATGGTTGTGTAGAACTCGACAATACTGCACTGGGAAAGCAGAGAGGTCAGAGAGAAAGCTATCAGAACCACAGTGCTCACTGACACACAGTAATGTAAACACTCATATTTGATATAAAGGCAGGAGTGAAATGAAGCCTATAGCCCACAACGAGACAAAAGAGAACTGCAATGTTTAACAAAAAACACCATACCCTGAAATGTGTTGTAAAATAAAGATTATTTAATTCCTTTTTTACCATTTCTTCATACCTTTTTCCCCCCACACCGAGGGTGCAACTGCACTCCCTGCGCTGTCTATATTTGCGTCCCTGTTCTCTACTAACTTTAACCCTTAAATTCAAAACCTTAAGGGGTAACTACTTGGCAGATGGCATGTGACTATAATTGTTAAGTACGGTGCTTTTTTGGTGTAAGTGTTTTTATACACTTTGACCTTAATTTCAATTCCCCAGTTAATCTTTTATGTAAAATAGAGTATTTCACTATAAAACCAACAACAAATGCAACGGAAGGGCAGTCTCTCCACTGGCAAATTGACTGTGAACCATAGCTGGGTCTCCTGATATTATACACGCCATTTATTTCAAGCTTCACAAGAGAGAACTGAGAAGAGAGGGTTTTGTGTTGGTGTCTGACGCTGATCACAGGGCCTCTGACATCCAGCATCCAGAGGCCAGAGAGAGGTGATGGAATGAGCCCTCTGATATGAGGCCCTCTGGGCAACAGCAATAAACCATCCGCATCATAACAATACAACATTAAATCATTGCTTACTGACAATGATCCACAGTCTGGAAATGGGTTAGTAATAGAATAAGGGAACAAACATCTCTCATGTCATGTGGTAATGAGGTTTAAGTGGTTACCTTGTCTAAAGCAAAAAAACATCTAATAAAATGTGTCAGTCAGTCAGTCTCCTCCTCCTTCTCCTCTGTGTTTGTGTGTGTGTGTGTGTGGGGGGGGGGGGTAACAGTTATTATTGGGTTGTAATTCCTTGTATTCATCCTTATAAGGAATAAAATCCAATTAAAAACAAAGACAACATTGATCCCACACTGATACTCTTATCATGATGTCCATGACCCCCACTTTATTGCACACAAGCAGAGTATTACCCCCAGCATGGAAATTGGGGGGCAATGTGCTCCTATGATGAGAGCAAAGTCCCTTTAGGGCCTGCTATGTTCTCTCAGGCTGATCTGTCTCATGATTGTTAAATGCTGAAACCAAAGGTGATATCTTGCAATGGCATTTAGACTGGCAGACTCTGTCAAGAGACAACAACAGATCATTCCAGCTAGACCAGTTTGGCCTGGTGTTGTGGAAAACTCCAGAGCCTGCCAGATGCCAAACCCATGTCTCACCAGAGCAATCTGGTCATCTGATCAGTAGATTAGGGAATCTGATTCAAACTGTGTTTTTGCAAGCAGGGGCCTGTCTCACTCGTACTCTGCTCAAATGACCACAACGACATGATGTGCTGTAACCATTTAAATTACCACAACGACATGATGTGCTGTAACCATTCAAAATAAAACACTTTTCAGGTAAAGGACACTACTTACACAGCAGAAGGATTTGTTACTAACAACTCTGATTCAGATGTCAACAGAATTTACAGCCGATTGCCTCAGATTCACGTAATGGTTTCTAAGTCCTCAATGAGTTTGTTATATTTTATTATCTTGGACAGATAAACGGTTGGCCTAAACTACTTGATGTGGTGAGACCTGGCTCTTGAGCTAGTGCCCTTCATGTTTAATGTTTAATCTTTAACTATGTGGACTGTGGTTAGCAACAATCAAGCCAACTGAACACAAGGGAAAAGGAGGAAGAACAACTAACACCAGACACACAACATTCACACAACATTCACACAACAAATGGAGTATATGTCCCTGCTGTCTGTGGTTAACACGAGCACAGACAGCAGGGAAGAGAGAGACAGGTCACAGAAAAGTCCCTACTCTCCCCCCACAGGTCTTCTCACACTACTTCCTGTTATGCTGAAGGGGAAGAGAGCCTATTGGCTGCTGTTGTGACATCACTAGTTACTAGCAGAGTGAACTCTGAAACAGGCTGAGGGAGTAGTTATGGGTCGTTACTGGGAGATTCACTCATGGTTCACTAGGAAATACAAAGTCACTGTTAAATTAAATTAATAATAGATAAAAATAAAATAGCTTTTAAAAGGCTTCTTGATAAATGTTGAAACAGAGAGTAAAAAACTTCTCCTCAGAAGGAATGCTTGTTTTGCTTCAGAGGAGGCCCATGGAAAAACATGGAAAACACAAATAAAAAGGCCAAAAGAGGGCCAGATGGTATGAAGGGAATGGTCTGGATTGCTAAGAACTGGGACGGGAGAAATTAATCTAACCTGTTTTGTCTGGTTGGTCTAAACTGACTTAAAACATGGGTTAAACGTTGGTCAAATAATCCTTGTTCACACACTTGTGTCAATGTGCCAGCGTGTGCATGCCATCATTTTTAAAGTGTGTTTCTGGCCATGTGTGTGTGTGATGTTAGCTTCACACAGAGAGCAGATACTTGATTTGGGCAGCAGGAATGTGAATGAATGCATTCAGCGTGTATCTGCTGGCCTGCTGTCAATCACACAGCTGAATATACTTGAACACTACAACGCTTCATTTTCAGTGGATTTGGAGTCAATATTAATGAGATTTTGCATGTTTATGGATGAATAGGCCTCCAACACCACAAACTGAGGGGAAATAAGGGAGTGTTGTAAAATGAAAGCCTTCGAAAAAATGCTCCTGTAGCTCAACTGCTAATGTACTGTACTGTAAATCCCTTTGAAGTTTGAAAAGCATCTGATCAGATGTTGTGTGGGGATTAAGATGAATAATTCTGAAGGGATTTGAATACTATTGTGTGTACTGGTGATGTCTCTGCATGGTGCCACAGGAGGTGATCTTTGCCTCAGACCTGGGGTTGCCATCTATGAGGAGAAATAAGGGTGGTATATATAACACAATAGTGTTGGATTCATTATGGGATGCAACATTTTTTATTATTATTTGCTTTATTTTCTTTATTTATTGCTATAAGGGATGGGTGGCAAATATAGTCAGACCACAGAGCCACTGACATAGTGGGTGATGAAAGGATGAAACAATGAATGAAACAAGGAATTTTTAAAGTCAATATGTCTGCTGTCCTGCTCACATCTTGCATCTATAAGCGCTAAGTAGTGGTACAGTTTTAACGAGTACTCCATTCTGTCTTGTGCCATGACCTGCAGACAGGATACTGTGAAATGGACAAGTGGAAAATGACCAGAGGTGGGAAGGCCAGGTGTAGGAACATTATTGAGCCCTTCTGTGTTTTGGGTCAACTGTTCAGATCTGCGTTTAGCATTGCTGTGACATGACCATTGTTAAATAATAAATAGTCATTTTCCCCACGATCTTTTTCTCTTAGATCCCATGGTTGTGGCACATTGAGGCTTTCTGGAAGTGCACCAGCTGATCCGCTGATGTGCTGAAATACTAAACCAACACTCTCAGCCTGTGGGTCAAATCAGCTGGCTCAGGCCACGGGTGCAGCACAAACATTAAAGGACTTGCACTTTCCACCGCTAACCTTTCACTCCCTCTGAGAATGAAGAACCTCCAGCACACAACCTAAATCCGTGCACGACGCCTTTGGGTTTCGTGTTTGCGTCTGATGCAGACCACCGAAAGCCACTACCCCTAAACGCTTAGGCCAAGAGGAAGATAAACACAAGCGTCTGCAGCCAGCCATCATGTTTGTCCACCTCAAAACTGCTGACCTGATACGCAGAGATGAAGCTTCACTTCTCCTTAATGAGTGCAGGCGATCGCAGACAGTACTTTCAATATGACATTGTTTGGCTCAGCTTCCTCATAGCAAACCAAACCTTAAGTGCTGTGTTTGCTTGAGTTCAAATGACAGTAGAAGATACTGAGGGTGTAATGCAGATACTAGACCCTGATGCTGGAGTAAAAAGCCTCCTCTTGTGACAGTGTTAACAAATGAAGTCCATCTTTCTGACAGGCATGAAAACTAAACTAGCGTTGTGTTTGGATACATTCATGGTTGTGTAATTGTAGAGGATGCTGACCATGAGAGATGTATGTAGTAGATACTGAGCGTGATGCTCAATCCAAAGGCCTCAGAGTTAGCAGTGTGGTTGACTAATGCATCCTTTGTTGCAGAGCCACATCTTACAGTATGTGTGGTCAACCATGGGATAGTGAGAACCTACAGGCAATAGTGAATGAATATCACTTAATACATTTCACAGTGAACACTTAACCCACTGCAGAGTCAAAATGTTATAAGATTAATATAGTTATATAGAGGACATATTTTTTGTTTAGGATTATGGATATATTATAACTAATATTATCAGTAGCAGTAGTGATGATGGCAGTAGTTATAGTAGTAGCAGTGCTGCAAGGCCTTTTTCTGTCCTCATATGGTGCTAATGAGGTCAAAGCAAACTCACTGTTTTTTTCCATTGCATTGTTTGTTCTCAGAAAGAAAACAAGTGAAAGTGAAACTAACTTTGGTTACACAAACATCCCCTTTCAAAAACCCACGCGGAAAGTCCCAAACAAGAACCAGTTACTTCATTCAGCCAATGAGGTCTTTTTAAAAACACAGACGTCATCTGTTGCTGGAAAGAGACTCATTTCAATTTTAAGAGGAGCTTCAGCTCAGGATACAAGACTATGTGGCACAAGACTGTGTGACACAACAGCGCCCCTAGTGTCAGAGTCTGCTCATTACATCCAGTGGCACACCCTCTGGGGAAGTCCCTTGGGTGCAAGACTTGACTTTATTGGAGCCAATGAGATCAGATGATCACCTGTTGCTAGGAAGGGCCCCATTTCGTTTTGAAGAGGAACTTTTGGGCAGAAAAAAAATGTTTGAGAGCTTCAGCGCTATGACACAACAGCACCCCTAGTGTTCCTGTTGTCTTATTATTTGCTCTTCTAAATGAGGCACTGGAAAATATCATTTTTATCTGCAAAAAAAGTGACTATGTAAAGTTCCACAAAATGCCTTTTTTAGGTTCTGATAATAAAAGAACCTCACAGGGGTATTTATCTAGACATTTGGTGCATAAAATGAGCATAGAACTCTCTCATAGAATAGTAAGTGAATATCCAGGCCATGTAAACAGTGTGTGTGAGTGTCAGAGTGAGTCTCGTATACATGAAGTTGCTCATTGATTATTTATTTTATAAAATCTATTGCCCCATTAACCAACACAGTGTGACCCTGATAAGGATTGTCAACCAAGTCGAACATTTATCCCATGATTAGGCTGATGGAAACGGTCTGTTTACCAAAGAGTAAATGGCTCTATCTAGTGGTCAAACCATAATATTACCTGGACCAGCTTAAATACATAGAGTAAAACGAGAACAAGAACAAGACACTAATAAAACCTGGGAGATGGGAGATGAAGAGATATTGTTCTTTTCATAGTACTAGATATTATTTTTTAAAGGGAAAGACATCCCAGCTTTCATGCTAACTAAACGAATTCTTGTAAGCTCTCCAAACTGAATCAGTTCATGTCTTGTTTTTTGTTTTTGCTTAGGAGTTTAAAACAAGATAGGAATGTACTATATTGTCAATAGCTAATCATAATATTTATTTGTTTGTAAAGAGCTGCAAGAATGCAAACAGGTTCCAGATAATATGCCCTACTAGGCCGCAACATGAACCACGAAAAGTCCTTTAGAAAACGAATCCCGCTCCACAGGCGCGCATCTACACAGTCTTTAGCTCATAAAAAAGAACGAGTCGTGCTTAGCTACCAAAAAAAAGTTCGTCGCTGACTTTCCAGTCAATTTTTGGTGCGTCTATGTTTTATGCCGAACTAGTTTCTTCAGAGCGCACAAGGATCTTGGTCGCGAGTGCTGGCACTTTTCGACACGTGATCATGCTACACCAATAAGGTAGCTGCTTTTTGTCAACAGAGTTGCAAGATGGCGTCCACCATGCCTTCGTCGAGCAGTACGGAAGACGAAGAAAATACACCGGAATGTCTTAATAAATCCAAAAACAAACATTGTTTTATGCATATTACTTCAGTCAAGCACGAGGAGGTACATTATTTCACCACTACACGATGGAATACATACAGGACAAGCCTACAAACGTGGCTCGGGTTGGAGGGTGAGTCTCGAGACATGGCTGAGAACTTCAAACACTGTGTTGATGTGGAGTTTGAAAATATTCCCGAGGATGCTGGTTGAAACATTAACAGCAGGTAAACACACACACACACACACACTGTGGTTGAGTGACTGAAAGGTACAATTATGTGTGAGAACTCATTGAGTTATCCTTTTTGTTTTGTTAAGGCCAATTGCAGAAAGCTGCAGAGTTGAAGGATGACCAAAGTATTCTTTTGCATATAAAAGACAAAGACTGTGTGGCTCTGGAGGTGCAGTACCACAAAGGCTGTTATAATCAGTACACCAGGTTTTTGACGAGGCCTGAAAAACCAGAGAAAGAACAGTAAGTTATTTATTATATTGCATTTCAAGGAGCTACTAACTTAACATTATATAAGTAAACATTCAATCTGCATTCTGTTGTATGTGCACACAATCACAACACTTATTCATTTCTTTCCTTCTCATTCATATGTGTTCTAGGAATGAGCCCACGTTTGATGTCGGCTATAAGATATTCTGTGAGAGGATCATTCGCCAAAGGCTGCTTGTCAACCAAGAGGTGCTGAGAATGGGCCAGCTGAGGAAGGCCTTCATTGAACTGGTGAAAGCAAATGAAGGTCTTGATGCTTCAAACTACAGGTAACTGCAATGCATTTTTCTCTCAAGTCTTATTATTTGTCATGTGCAAGTCCAGCTTTGCAACAACATGTGTGTGACAGGCCTGAGAAACTGTTTTTAAGTCTTGCTGTTTGTACAGACATGTACCAGTTGGCAACAAGGAGAATAGCTGATAGTAAGACAACAGACAATCCAGACAGGACTTCACAGCTTTGAGTTTTCTCCCAGTGCAGACGTCACACTCCACATCTCCAGGTCCAGCAATAGAGGGAGTAATAGAAGAAGCCTGGATTCTGGTCTTCAAAAATGTCTCCACCATTTCAGCAACCAGAGTATTTTTGTAGAGTGTAGGTCTGGGAGTGAAGGTGCGTTTGCACAGGGGGCAGCTGTAAACTCCTCTCTGATCGTCCTGATCCCAGCAGCCCTCAATGCACCTCTTGCAGAAATTATGTCCACAGGGAATAGTCACTGGATCCTTCAGCAGATCTAGACAGACTGGACACATGAAGGAGTCCTCTTCTTTCTTGAAAATTGCCTCTGCCATTTTGTTTGCTTTCTCTCACAACCACAAGCACACTGAGAGAAAGACCTGCCAAGTGATACTTAAGTTTCGTTTTCACCAGAACATGGTGTTTAGGAGTGGCTTCCTAGTTGTTGTTTTGCATCGGTCTTTCAAATTCAGATAGGGAAATATTTGTCCTCACAAAATAATATGGTTAATCCTCCAGGCCTAATCTCTTTAAACCTGCTCTTCCTGAATCACAACAGTAAAAAAACAAAACAGCAGAGATGCAGAATGTACAGGCAGGCTGATCAACTCTGTGTGTGTGTGTGTGTGTGCGTGTGCGTGTGGTGTGGTTAGTGATGTTGTGTGCCTTTCTTGGGCATCTTTGGTGTTAAATGTGCTGTATGGCAGATAGGTTATAGCCTGTAATGTCTTGTACCACCTCCACCACTCTCTGCTTTTCATGATACTCCTGTGGCTCTTAATTGTCACTGTTTTGTTGTGTTGCAGACAGGATATGTTGAAGAAGAGGCTGACTCGTGATTTCCCCCATCAGTATCAAAAACCTAGAACGGTTATGTAGAGCTGATGCAGGGTCACAACGCATACAAATCTTTGACCCGGATCAGAGGACCCCAACCCAATGGAAAAAGTTTCTCTCAGAAGGAACAAATAAGGAAGCACTTGCCGAATTCCTGTATGTTGCATGGAAAAATGCAGACCTTACAATAGTGGGCAAAAACCTCTGCTTGTACATCGCACATACAAGTCAATGTCACTGTGTGACTGTTAAGGAGGGTGTACAGTCTGTTCGTGTTGTTGAAGACCTGTTGTTGTTTTTACATGCACAACATGCTGCACGGGAGCATAAAGCTGTCATTATCAAGAGCTCTGACACTGATGTAGCAGTCATTGCTGTAAGTGTGCAGACAGATTTGCCATGCAGTTTATATGTTTTCACAGGGACTGGCAACAGGACACGTATCATTGACATTACCAAGGTGTCATCAGCAAACAAAATATAAGTGCTCCATAACCTGTTGAATGTGGTTGGCTAATAGAGGATGGGACCTTGCACCTGGATGACCAGAAATCCGGCCCCTGACAGTGTTTTGCATGTGATACACTGCGGCTGCAAAGGTGCCTGTGAGACAGGAAGATGTTCCTGTTTTTCTGCAGGACTGTGTTACACAGACTTATGTCGTTGCTGTAATTGTGCCAACACAAAAGAAACTGAGGAACTGGAAGATGACTCTCCTGACATTGACAGTGAGGACTGAGTGTCCTTAATCTGTTATTTCTTATTTAGTTTTGTACAGTTTTATATATCATATTTCATATTTTTCATAAAGATTGTTTTTATGGTTCATCAGTGTTGTTTTCATTTGTGGAAGAATGAATGAATGAATGAATGAATGAATGAACGAACGAATAAATGGTCATTGGTATAAGTACAATTACTGCCTTTTATTGATACAAGGAAGGAGGTTTATTTGTCACATACATAGAAATACTAACGTAAAGCATGTAGTCATTGTGTGTGTTCAGGATACGGAATGCTTGAGGAACGAAGCTCCTCCTCAGTCTCTCTGTTCTGGTCTTGTAGCAGCAGAGACATTTGCCTGACCTCAGTGTTTTGAAAAGTCCATGGTCAGGATGTTAGGAGTCCTTTACAATACTTTGGGCCCTGGTACGTAGTCTTCTCTTGTAGGTCTCCTGCAGAATAGGGAGAGGTGCTCTGATGATGCGGCACTGCAGTCACAGGCTGTACAGTTCCCATACCAAGTGATGATGCTGTCAGAACACACAGCTGATGGGTGCTGATGCTACGAACTTCCTCAGCTGACGTAGGAAGTACAGTCTTTGCCTTGATTTCTTCAGTGTGTGCTGGGTGTTCACAGTCCATGTTAGATCGTCAGTAAGGTGTATTCCTGGGTATGTCAAACTTGATCTAAATGACTTAACATAAGCATAACATTATCGTATATTTGCCTCATTGTTCTTATGGGACGCGGCTATGTATACAGCACTATTTAGAATCAATTTAGCCCACTTTTGAGGATGTTCGGGTGTTCTCCTCTTTATCGGTAACGTTGAATTTAACCACGGGAGCCGCCATCTTGCCATTCTGTTGACAAAAAGCAGCTACCTCATTGGTGTAGAACGATCACGTGTCGAAAAGTGCCAGCACTCGCGACCAAGATCCTTGTGCGCTCTGAAGAAACTAGTTCGGCATAAAACATAGACGCACCAAAAATTGACTGGAAAGTCAGCGACGAACTTTTTTTTGGTAGCTAAGCACGACTCGTTCTTTTTTATGAGCTAAAGATTGTGTAGATGCGCGACTGTGGAGCGGGTTGAAACGAAAACAGGGTTCATGTTGCGGCCTATACTGCAAATGACAGGCTCTATTCGGTTAATGTAGAAGTAGGTGACATAAGACACGCTCAGTCATTTGCGCCATCTAGTGGCTGAGAGGAAGAGATGTTATATTTATTCGCAGAGAGGGAGACCTACTTGGACCCACTCAATCTTTTAAATGTTGTTTTTATTTGCAGAAAGTGAAACGTACTTGGACCCACTCAATCTTTTAAATGTTATTTTTAATAACAGTGTGAACAGTACACATCACATGGAATTTTATCTTTTTAAATCTGATTTGGGCCACTTTCATCTTTGACTTTCAACAGTCATCTCGATATTCAGGCGACTTTTTTGTCACTCTAGATTGACATTCATCACAATTCTGTGCTGGCGGTGAATACAAACATGGAAGACAGGTCCAGTGAAAGTAGTCAGTTGAGGGACAGTGTGGTGTTAGACCTCACAAGTATTTGGGGTGAGTCTTCTCTACAAGCAAAACGTGAGGGGTTGTATCGTGACCAGTCTGTGTTTGAAGCGTATCAGAAATAGTGATGGTGAGGTGAAGCTTTACAAACAAGAGAAGCTTTCAACACAGTTGCATAGAAAAAAGGTTGATTACTCAAAGCTTTTCAAATCAGACCTCTGCTGGCCAAGCTTAGGAAAAGCACTGTGTCGCAAAATGTTTTACAGCCGACATTAATCTCTTTGAAGCAAAAATGAAAAGATGGATAGATGAATACATTAATGCATAAATTAATCTGTTCCATTGCATGGTCCGTGTAACACTTGCACCATTAAAATTAATCAACTGAAACTTTCATTATCCACTTTTTTCGATTACTTCACAAATATATGATTGTCTCTTAGTTAAAAAAAAGGAATCAATATTCAGATTTTCCATTTCTATGCTTCACCCTTGTGGTTGGGCTGTACCATTAGCATCCAGGGGCAAGCAATGGACCCAGTAGCGCTGTCGCATTGCGTAGGCTACGTGTAGCATATCTGACTATGCAATCATGTATTGGCTACCCTATATGTCCTGACATTAATTAAATGTGATAGACAATGATCATGTCATCTTTTCCTATTGCAGTCCCCCTTTCTACACCATTATCCTGTCGCCCAAGAGGGAGCACTGCCTTTACACACCCATCAGAAACCCCCTCCGAAGGCCTGAGCCAGCAAGAAAACAAGCAAGACATATGTAGCCCACGTAGAGGACAGCGGAAAGATTTAAACATAGAGTATGTGTTAGCTTCCAAAATCTTTTACATTTTATAAATTATATTTAATTTTTGTATTCATTCATAAATTTTTTAATGTTTCATTTCATTATATTTTAGAAATGTATAAATTATATTTCAAATGCTGTATGCTAATGTTATGTACCTAATACCGAATTATGAACTCTCTCACAGATACAATGCATGTCACGCACGATATCCAAAGGCCAGGATGTGCAGACGGTGGGGCAGAGCAGGAATATTTCAATTCTGCTGACGGCTACTGTATCTGCGATGCGAAAGGACTTCATCAGAGACCAAAGTTATTTCACTGCAAACATCCACGTTTATCAACTAAACTACCATACATGTTTATCAACTACACAAAGTTTTCACTGGTGCTGTACCCGCGCCTTTGTGTTTTTACAGTTTTTTTGACTACTTACACACAGCATTTATGTGTTGACTAAATATATTTCAGTTAATTGTAATTAACTTTTTTAGCAAACTATTTTATACATTCTAGCACTGAAAACACAAAAGGTTCACTCAAGGTGCACTGTCTATGTGCAACAGGTGCTGCTGCCGCAGATGCGGCTTCTGGTGCTGCTCGTGCCGCAGGTGCGGCCGCTGGTGCTTCGGAGACGTGTCTACTACCATGCCACATACTTTGCTTTTGCCATTACGCCACCAGACAGGCTTTCGAACAATGTTTTGGCCCGCATCTGCTCTTCCATCAGCAGAACGTCGATTTCAGCCTCACTATAATTCTTCTTTTTACATGTTTCTTTCTTGCTTGCCATTGTCACCGAGAGTTTGTGCATTGAGAATGCGCTCCGTTTGTGCATTGAGAATATGTTAATTTGATTAAGTAGGGGCGTTTTGAGGGCGGAGATTCAGTTGCGCACCATTCCACGATCATTTGTGATTTATAACTGAAGGATTGGCGTGCACGTGTTATTTTGTGCGTACGTTCGTTTTCTCTGAATCACACTTACGATCATTTCAGAAAATGTCTTAGATCAAATGGAGGATAGCTTCTATGCAACATTTTATAAATGAGGCCCCAAGTTTCAGAAATAGTGTGTAAGTAAAAACTGTAAAATGTTATGTGGGCATAACTGAGTTATGTTGCATTTTAGACTGAGACTTTTGGAAAACATCAAGCTGAAAGGTATATGCCATCAGAACCACAGACCTGGCCAAGCTGAAGACGGGAAGACTTCAAAGTGCCTCCAAGTAAGTTTGGTTTCAGGAATCAAAACGAACCATGATCATGCAGTGGAGGTCTGCCTTGCTCCATCTTAATGAACCGTGATCATGAGGTGGAGGTCTGCCTTGCTCCATCTTAATGAACCGTGATCATGAGGTGGAGG
This sequence comes from Clupea harengus, assembly GCF_900700415.2. Lineage (NCBI taxonomy): Eukaryota > Metazoa > Chordata > Actinopteri > Clupeiformes > Clupeidae > Clupea > Clupea harengus. The sequence goes on along the minus strand of NC_045158.1, from coordinate 2,777,551 downwards.
TCTGCCTTGCCCCATCTTAATGAACCGTGATCATGAGGTGGAGGTCTGCCTTGCTCCATCTTAATGAACTGTGATCATGCAGTGGAGGTCTGCCAATCTTAAAACTCTGGGAATAGCACTTAGGATAAGTAGTGCATCATCACAGCTTTAGTCTGCCCTTGGCAGCTCACAGTAAAGCTCACGATAAATGTCCCAGGACAGCCCTGTGTGGCAGGTAATTGAATCATACAGATTTGAGTAACAACCATCGTAGTCATGTTGGCCAGTCACTATTTCTGTGTGATTCCCTTGAGTCACCTTCACCCCTGACTCCACTAGACTGCCTAGTGTACACATCAGTGGTTTACCTGACTCCACTAGACTCCTGCCTAGTGTTCACATCAGTGGTTTTCTGCAGACTTCTGCATCCATCAATAAGAATTTGTCCTGTGTCACATCCTACTGTGACAGGTCCAGCTGGCAACCAGTGCTAATGCAGCCTTCAATGCTGTGTGGCCTGACGTTGTATACCGTATGTTCCACTGAACAGTGAAATAGCTTCCAGGGACACTTTAAGCATCTATTCATAGTGATATAATATGAAAATAGCATGTATGCATTTGTAATAATAATAATATATGATGATATAATAATAATGATTACTCCAACTCTTGATACTACTGTCACAAACAGACTGCAGTAGGATGAAACACAGATACTGAATGTGAAATAATGGAAATGTCTTTTTCAAGAGAAAGCTGATACTAAAGCTCTCACTGATACTCTCACTACACACTGCTTCCTGTCTGCGATATGCGTTGAAGTATAGGATGTACACAAACATTCAAAATTCTGCGCTCGTCATCACTGCGTGCTTGTGATAATGACAGCTTTTTTTTTAAACGTGGTCTGGATGAGGTGCTGACGAATAAGGCACCCTAAATGGGTCTGGACGACAGTATTTAGTTTAGAGGTGCAGAAACAAGTCCCTCTGGTTTGGTTGTTCCTCATTGGTGCTTTTTTTCTATTTTTAATTTTTTCTTTTGCAAACTTCAATATGGCATAGCTTTTTGTACATGTAATTGAGCTCAGTGCTTTATTGTACTATGTTAAGAATCTTGGGGATGCTCACAGTGCTTAAAACTGGTTTGTACACTTCATATAACCCCCTTGCAAATTATGCTAGTTAGAGTTTTTTAGAGACTTTTTCTGTGTTGACTTCTCAGTTGCCTTCCCCCTATACACTAATGACTGTTAATATTAATCAATAAATCTTATCTAAAACTTAAGATAGTCACCAATCCTTATGGTCAATGGTAGAGTGGCCCATGCACTCATTCAGTCCTGCTCCTTACTGAACCAACTCTCTCTGGGCTGGGGTAAACTATGGGAGAGCTGGTAGACTACACATATCACTAAATGGGGGGCAAGTGTCTGCCTAATCAAGCTTCCAAACATTTGTTGTAATATTCTTGTGGTGGTAAAAACAAAGTTAGTTCTCCTCTCTCCTCACCAAACTACATATGGACCAGAATGAAAAGCGTGAGGATTTTGGAATGACTGAAGTCGTGGCCTCTGATAGTTTCCGTGGGGAAATCATAGGATTTTCAGTATTGACGATAAAGAACAACCTAATCATTTATGACGAGGCATACAGGGTGTCATGATATGTGTAAATACAGATAATGTGTAAGCCACTAGGGGCGCTGTTGGTGAATAAACAACCACAAGATGGCTGCAACGTCTGGCTGAGTTAGTTGTCTGTTTACTTTATCAACAACATAACATGGTGCAAGCACAAGCCTTTGCACGTGAAAGGACATAGATGCAGTGAGACATAAGCAGACACGCGATAAAGAACACCTAAATAAAACGCAAGCAAGCATGCAAGACAAGAGTAGCACGTTTTATTGCACAAGATGTGGAACTGAGCATGTATCACGAAAATGCCCTGCTTATGGCAAACAATGTAAGAACTGCGAGAAAATGAACCACTTTGCCAAGGTGTGTAGGTCGAAAACGATGTACTCAGTAGAAGATGACGACACAGATCAACAAGCAAGTCTGTTCGTTGGTGTTGTGCATGCAAAGACACAGAGACAGACAGATGAATGGACTGTTGAATTAAAATTGGATCACAAACAGGTCAAATTCAAACTCGATACTGGTGCACAAGCCAATGTAATTCCTTACAGTCTACTGCAAAGAATAGGGAAAAAGAACATACTAAGACCAACAAATGTGAAACTTTCAACATACAATGGAGACAAAATACCAGTGAAAGGAAAGTGTAACTGGAGTGTGAAATACAAAAAGAAAGCATTCACTCTGGAATTCATTGTTGTAAAATCAGATGCCAAACCAATACTTGGGGTTCAGGCATGTGAAGAAATAGGGCTCATCAAGAGAGTGATGGCACTGAATAAAAGTGACAAAATGGATATCTTCAAGGAGTATGCTGATGTGTTTGAGGGCCTAGGTTGCCTAGAGAGAGAACACACTATTCGAATTGATGAAGGCGTGACACCAAAAGTGCACCCACCTAGAAAAATTCCTGTCACTTTGAGAGAAAAACTAAACACAGAATTGAACAGAATGGAAAAATTGAAAGTGATAGTGAAAATCGAAGAGCCCACTCAGTGGGTCAACCCCATTATAATCGTTGAAAAGCCTAACGAAAACTAAGAATCTGCTTAGATCCACGTGATCTTAACACAGCAGTAATGAGGGAACACTACCAGCTACCAACGGTTGAGGAAATAACTTGCAGACTCTCAGAAGCCAAATACTTCACAGTGCTGGACGCAAGCTCAGGGTTTTGGCAACTCAAACTAGACGAAGCCAGCACTCGCCTCTGTACATTCAACACTCCTTTTGGTCGTTATAGATTCCTCAGACTTCCATTTGGAATTAATTCTGCTCCTGAAGTGTTCCACAGGACAGTGAGACAGCTGTTTGAAGGAATCGAAGGTGTTGAGACATACATAGATGACCTCTTGATCTGGGGTGAGACAAAAGAGCTGCATTACTGCAGATTGAGACAAGTGCTGGAGATGGCAAGAGCTAAGAATTTCAAGCTGAATAAAGAAAAATGCAAGGTGGGCCTAGAGGAAATCAAACACCTGGGTCATATCTTCTCAAAAGACGGTTTGAAACCAGATCAGAGCAAGATTGAGGCTGTTCGGAAAATGCCGACACCAGAATGCAAGAAAGATGTGGAACGATTTCTGGGCGTAGTCACATATCTCGCAAAATTCATTCCAAACATGTCCAAGCATACTGAGCCATTGCGGGGATTAACCAGAGACGATGTTGAATGGCAGTGGAAAGCTGAACATCAGCAGGCATTCAAAACAATGAAAACGATGCTCACTGAAGCTCCTGTGCTCAGATATTATGATGTCAAGCTCCCCGTAACGCTGTCAGTGGATGCATCGAAAAGTGGACTTGGAGCTGTCCTACTTCAAAAGCTCAAGCCAGTAGCTTATGCATCACGTGCATTGACAGAGACTGAGCAGCGCTACGCGCAAATAGAAAAGGAGATGTTAGCAATTGTGTTCGGAGCAGAACGTTTTCATCAGTACATTTATGGAAGAGAAGTGGATGTGCAGTCGGATCACAAACCGCTTGAAGTGATAATGAAAAAGCCACTGAGCAGTGCTCCAGCTAGAATACAGAGACTTTTAATGAGACTGCAGAAATACCAGGTGAATGTACAGTACAAGCCAGGAAAGGAGATGTACATTGCAGATGCATTATCCAGAGCTTACTTACCAGTGACCAGCTCACCAGATAAAGAAATTGAAGCTCAGGTGCACATGGTGATCTCCAACTTACCTGTGTCAAACGAGAAATTAGAGGAATTCAAAAAGGAAACGACAAATGATGTGACACTGACTAAACTCATTGAGACTGTTCTAAATGGATGGCCAGAAACAAAGAGCCAAGCTGCACAAGAAATACGAGCGTATTGGAACTTCAGAGAAGAAATTTCAGTTGTGAATGGAGTTCTGTACAAAGGAGAACGACTCATCGTTCCGGCAGCAATGAGAGGAGAAATGTTAAAGCGCATCCATGAAAGTCACTTGGGCATTGAAAGCTGCAGGCGGAGAGCAAGAGAAGTACTCTTTTGGCCTGGAATGGCAGAAAATATCGCAGAGATGGTGAACAGTTGTGATGTGTGCAGGACACATCAGAAACGTCAGACTAAAGAGCCATTACAACCACACAGTGTTCCAGAAAGACCCTGGCAGAAGATAGGTGTTGACCTATTCACCTTTGGCCAGCAGGAGTATCTTCTCTTAGTTGATTACTATTCTAAGTTCATCGAGGTGGAGTGGTTGAAGTCAGACACAAGAAGTGCAACAGTCATCACCCATATGAAGTCACAATTCGCCAGACATGGAATTCCTGAAACAGTTATTTCAGACAACGGACCACAGTTCAGCTCCCGTGATTTCCAAGCCTTTGCAAAAGAGTGGGAGTTCATTCACAAAACGTCAAGCCCCTACCATGCGCAGTCTAATGGAATGGCAGAAAGAGGAGTACAAACGGTCAAACTCATGCTTAAAAAAGCAAAAGCTGATGAAAAAGATCCGTATCTGTCTTTGGAGTCTAAGGAGTACACCTCTGGAGGATATCGGAGTGTCACCAGCCCAGCTGTTGATGGGTCGACGTATGAGAACAAGACTTCCGACGACATCACAGATGCTGCAACCCCAAATGGTCACAAGTACAGTGCAACAGTTGTTCGAAGCAAGACAACAGAAGCAGAAGGAATACTTTGATCAAGGAGCCAGAGCACTTCAGAAACTTGAGGTTGGCAACAATGTCAGAATATGGCAAGAAGGATTATGGAATCCAGCCCAGGTAACTGGACTTTCTGACCAGCCAAGGTCATATGTCGTCCAGACACCTGAGGGACAGGTATTTAGAAGAAACAGAAAGTTTCTGATGCAGTCCAAGGACCTGAATAACACGCTAAAGGACACCGACAATCCACATGTGACTCAACAGGATGTGCGTGACCGCACAGAGAAAAAACATGAAATGGACATTCAAAATAAAACATCAAAAAGTAATTCTAGTCCTACAGAGCTCTCAAGTCTCCCTCTTAAAAGAGCAAGTGGACGAATTGTCTCAAAGCCAAGAAGATTCATTGAGGAGTTCTAGGACATTTTTTCATGTTTGAGCAGTTTAGCTCAATGGACAATTGGACAATTTGGTCACAATGTAAAAAAAAAGGAAATAAAGGGGATGTCATGATATGTATAAATAGAGATAATGTGTAAGCCACAGGAGGCGCTGTTGGTGAATAAACTACCACAAGATGGCTGTAACATTTGGCTGAGTTAGTTGTCTGTTTACTTCATCAACAACGTAACAATTGTTATTGTTAATATTTTTATAGAGAAAGCACAAAACACTTCTCAAGAGATACAATGACCTAACTGCTATTACAACCAGAAGGAAGGGGACATTGTCTGCTGGTGAAGGTGCTTCAACCAGTAAGCAGCAAAAACTCGAGGACACAAAAGCCTTTTAGAAGAGCACAGACCTTGCAGTAGTGAACTTTTGCAATCAAATTTATTTTTCATGTTACATACAAGAAGCTACAGAAAAGCAAGGCTTAAAATACAGATAGCCATTTGACGTATTTTTTTTTTCCTCATTTACTTTTGGCTGCCTGGCAAATGGTCAAATTCTCATTTCCCTCTAAATTAATTTATTGCCAATTTCCTCATTGTAAGATCTGCCTTTTTTGTTGACTGGTTCTTGCCTGGCATGCACACTTTGTGCCTAGTCTTGGGTTACTACTGTGTTTTCCACTATACTGCTATATACAGAGCACAATGTTTTGAATAGTTTTACAATTAAATAAGTGATTTAAAGATATGATAGGTTGTCTTAATTGGTTTAACTTTGCAGATAATCTCTGGTAGATAACTTGTCATCCGCAGAATTGTAAGTTAGAGTGTGATCAGTATTACAGAGGGTAAGCACAATAAGTACACCAACCTTTCCAATAAACAAATGTTGTTGCTTATAATTATTACTAGTAGAGACATCTGTAGAGGCATAAGTATTACCAGTAGCTATATCTGCATTCTTTATAAAAATGGCACAGTCTTGAGAGACAACCCATTGCGTGAGTACTTTTACTTTTAATACTTAAAGGGGCCATATTATGAAAATTCCACTTTTTTAGTGCTTCTACACGTTCATTTGGGTATCTGGCCACCAACCCAAAAACGCTGGAAAAAAACCATTGGCGATCTTTGTTATGGTTCCTGGATCTTTGTTATGGTCAGAAACGTCATGATTGAGTCTGCGAATGAGATTCCCGTTTTATTGGCCTGTCACAAGACATTGGGAGGTTCCCTACATGGCCTTGGCCCACCCCCCACACTCATTACATATTTGCCAGAGCGCAAGCCATTATTGCAAAGCTTGGATATTCTTTGAATAGCTAGCTAGCTAGCAGCATGAAGCAAACTAAGTACTCAAGATGCGCTGTGGTGGGCTGGCCAGATCTCTACATCACGTTCCAGCCTCAGAAGACACAAGCGAAATGGATTGAATTCATATTTGAAGGCAATGTCCCTGAATGAACTTCAGGCGAGGGAAATGTAAGTATTTTTAAAAATAATTCTGTTACTTGCCCATTCAGTGTGGTGGTTAACGACGTTAGCATGTTGTAGGGGGACTAATTCAAACAGCGATTTATGAACCGTGTTATTTTAGTGGTGGTTAATTGATACAATCGTGAATAAGTGCTGTGTCTTATCTCCTGAGCAAGCAAGAGTGTCAATATGGGCTAACGAGTTGTAGCTAAAGCCCATAGAAAAGAGCTATACAGCTCGCTAGCTATTAGCACTCTAGCTTGCTCAGGAGAGTTTAGCTGCAGAGAGAAGACACAGCAATTATTCACGATTGTATCAATTGTACATCTAGGTTTCTTTGGCGTCTGTTGTCACGTCCAACAGCACAACATATCACGGGCATTTAGAACTTTGTGTGGGTTGTGGCAGTAAACAGCTCGCTAGCTATTAGATAGCTATTAGATTGCTCAAGGCAGTATCATAGCTAATAATACTAGTTGATAACCAACGGATAATAATGTATCGCTAAAATGTATGATTCCCGTTGTTAAGGTTAGAGAATTCTCGCACCAAAAAGGCATCATTCATAAACGACTTGATAAGCAGCTTAGACTCACCTGCAGTTACCAAAACAGTTTGTCAATGTGGGGCATTTGAGGGTTTTGTGTATAGTACAGCACAAGTTAAAAATACTGTTCACTGTATGATTATTTCATAATGATTTATGAGAAAAATGCCGGGTTGGTAGTATGCCAATGTTATTGTACCTACTTTTCTGTGTTGTGAAACTGATATTAGGTGTAATGGAATACAACATTTCTTCAAATGCTAGATATGTATTGGCTTTTAGTTCATGTTTCATGCAGTGCAGTGCAAGGATAATGGTCAGTGAGATGACATTTTATTTACAGTATGGAGTATTTTCCTTTTATTACATTCAGGAAAAAACATGAATAACATTGCTGCTCTTGTGGTTAAGGAAGAACATCTGAACAGTGTCCTAGGCTACATCATGTGGCCTGTCAGACAGATCCTCCAAAGCACCATCTGGAGCAGAAGAGCAGGACCACCCAGATTCTCCGTCCCAGAAAGCCCCAAGACCTGCTAACAAAGCTTCTGTACACCAAATACCTGTAACGTCTGAGCAAAGTTTACATTGTATTTAGAGAATAAATGGTGACACACATCTATTGAGTCTTCCTTTGTTAACAGTATGGCTACTGATGGCACAAATTGTGATTTTGTAATCAATGTTTTTATTATAATTGGTCTTTTTTGTATTTATTACCCATGTACTAGCCAGTACATTTAATAACTATGTTTAAAAAGCTCTGTGGCATTCTTTGAAGCAAGTCTATAGAAACAGTTTTGGTATGTAACATGTCAACAGTTGACACATGCAAGATGAGCAGTAAGCAAAGTAAGACAGAGGGAAGATGAATTTATTGTATTTTTTTCCCCAGTTATATTTGTATTGCAGAAATCACTGATGACTCATATGCATAAAAAACAAAACAACTTACTGCTATATTCCCCTTAGACATAAGGCCCATAGTCTGCTCTATAGATGTTGAATGCATTCTGTAGTGAGAACACATTCAATCACACAGCTAAAAGTCCCGGATGATGCACGTTGGTTGGTTTGGAAGCTGCAGTAGTCTTCTTGTTACCTTGAATATTGAAAGTGTAAGTATCATGAAATATAAAACAAGATGACTGCATAATTACCATGTCATTCACAAATAATTTTACTTGTGGCATCTCCCTGCAGCATCCATTTTCAGGCTCTGTAGGCATTTGCTCACACTTGGCACAATTACGCCTGTATAGATAAAGGGTTTTAAAAAGTGACAACATTGCAGGTGAAGTGTATTTGAATGTTGTGTTACAATTACAGACACAAGTTGACAAATACAACGATATAATGAGAAAACAATGTTTGAACGCTAATAAACGGAGGTAAACACGTTACGTTATGTTCTACATCTGTGTTAGTGCCATTTTCCACATTGTAATTTAGACTCAGATTAAGATATTATTTTGTTTAGATTCATATTTAGTGATTGCTCATTATAATGATTGCATAATTGTATTTTATAGTTTTGCATTTCAGTTTAATATATGTTTAGTGTACATGCAATGCTTAGAATAACCAGATATGCATGGGACATAAGAGTTGCTTTGGAGTGCGCGTGGTAGTGAGCTACGACGTAGTCTGCTCGACATTGATGGAATGTATAAGAACTGCCATTTATTTCATTGTTCAGTATTCAGTAAGGACGGAGCGAAACACTGTTTTCTACCGTTGTTAAACGCACTAAACACGCGTAGAGACTCGTTCTTTCCGTCTAGAGTGATTGAGTGAATGAATATGTTGAAAATGAATTCCTGATAACAAGAAGGGAACTTTAGCCACTACAACCTGCTTGGTCCATTACTGTTGTCAGATAACATTTTACTTTCCAGCTGGAGCTTTACTCGTGTAGCAGGCATAATGGCGTTCCCGTTACTTGCATTTACATAAACACTTTTCACAAACAGTAACTTACATAAACACACTGTATTTGTGACATACTCGTACATGCACACACTATTATCTAGCATTGCGATGTTCTCGTCACCGACTAGACCGTATGACCTTAGCCAAAGTAAAAACAAGTGAAGTGACAAAGTGTACTTACCATTCAGAAACGTCCTGTTGTACCCTAAATTCTCGAACTTGTTTGGGAGCCTCTTCTTGTTCAGGGTCTGAACAATCTCGTATCCAGTCGCCATATTTTACAAAACTAAACTTGGTAAGAATGAGTAGCTAAAAACTAAAAGGTTAGAATGATTAGCCCAAAACCGTAGAGGAGGGCGGGGGGAGGGGTTAGCTGGCTCATTAGCATAAGCGCTCAAAACAGCTCGCTGACAGAATGGCTGTGTTTGGCAGGGTAAAAAGGATGCCATTAATAATGATCCTTGTGGTGTTTTGACCAAAATATGTTACAGACATTTCATTAAGACCCCAAGGAACCATATCAACTTGTGGTAAAATGGGCATACGATGGGTCCTTTAAAGTAAATTTAAAAGTAAGTGCTTTTTACTTTTACTTAAGTAGGACTGTTGATGTAGTACTACTTTTACTTACGTAAGTATATATTTTGATGGGTATTTGTACTTTTACTTAAGTACTTAACTTCAGTACTTCCTCTACCACTGCTGGTTTGTAGACTACATATCCCTAGCTATGCTGCCAAAAGAAAGTGGGTAGAAATAAACTTGTGAATAAACCACCCGATTAAGTATACGTTGTGTGCCTTGATCAACAATGTTTTTTTGGACACTGATGACCCCTATTCAAAGTACTGTATCTTTGCCATTCCTTCAACATGCTGCATGGTTGGGCTACAGAATTCCATGGCTGCCTGGAATGCACACACTCCTGTCCACAGGCGTACCCCGATTCTCTGTTCGCAGCCCTTTGGACAAGACCCCCCTCGATGGCCACCCTGACTTTCAGCTGCAAAAGGGAAACGTTGATGCTGTCAGCCTGTAGTTATGAGGAAATGTTTTACGCTTGTCTTTCAGGTCACAGTGGCCAAATTTGGGAGACTTTGGAGACGTATGTGAACATTACTCATAGACTGGAGCCATAGGCCAATGAGTTGGTACTGCTGTTGTTGTTGTTGTTCAGATTATCACAGAGAGTAGCAGCCTTCAAATAACTTGTTGAGGGTGTCATAACTTATATATAGTTATAAAGATAAAATATTTGTCCTGTTTGTAGATAAATGACACCGATGAATAGATGAGGTAAATAAATGCAGGTGCACACTCACACACATTTGCACATTATAATGAATTTGGACAGACCAAAATTATACTGTAGCCCAGAGAGGCAAGATAGGCTTTGTGCCGTCTAATGAACGATGTAAGAAGTGTTCTGTAGAACTACTATGCTTGGGGAAAGGGATTGGTTTTTAATTTGGTGCTTAAAATGTTTAAATCTGGGCCCAGTGCAGTGCTCGGAGACAGTGGTGGCGTTTCTATCATTGACTGTGGCAGTGCTTTAAGAAATATATACAGGGACAATGGGGAGGAAAGATTAGATGATAGACAGTGTGTTCCACGTATCAGAACGCCCTCTCCTCACAGCAGCGTCCATGACAATGAAATCAGTAGCCTACAACACAACACACTACAATTCAACGCGACGCAGTACACCTCAACAACCCATGAAGCTGCACCCTGTTTCGCACATATTTTTTTACATTCAATCATAGCAGAGACTGATGTTCAGTGACTTTAGTAATGTCATGTGTCCCTATTCATCGATATACTATGTGTGTGTTTTTGTATGGTTTATCCAACACAATGTTGTCAAAATGTCCAGTGAACTGCTTTCACTCCCATGATGTCTGATCTGTGCAGTCACTGTTACTGATCCTCTGCTGCTGTGGAGCAACCACACCTTGCATTTTCTTGCAGCAATGCATAACTAGGTTAATTAAAGTAGACATTTTTTAACTGTCAATTTCTCTTTTTTATTCTAAGCTACATTGGATTTTTTTTGGTGGGGAGAGGAAGGAGGGACACACACACACACACACACGGGCAAATGTTTTCTTTACCTCTCATGACCCCCACACACCATTTCCTGACCAGCTGCGATGGCACACCACACAACTTGCCCGGTATGTGACCTTTTGACCTTTTCGACCAAGGTCCATGAATCTCTCATTAAATATGAATATCTGGAGTTCTCTCTCTCACCTTCCACACTGAATTTGAAAGGAAATTATTTATTTGCAGGCACGGCAATAATCCTGCAGAGGGGGCCAAAGTAACAATATTGAAACTAGACAGGTCTATAGACCCTACAGTTGCATTGGGGAGGGGAGAATAACCCTATTATCACCAGTGCCGCCATGACAGATTGATACACAGTGAGAAATACATATTAAAGCTTGTTTTATTATTTTTAGGGTTCCTCCGTCAGGAGGAAACCTATTGTTATTGTAGGTATTATTATTATTCTTGTGCCATTGAAGTCAATGGCAGCCCCTAGAACCGTATGGTAACTTTTTCTGAAATTTGGCACACTCATTAAGGACAGTCCCTTCTTCACTCACACCAAGTTTCATGTCTCCCACTAGACCACACTAGCGCCACCAACGGGTCAAAGTTGGACTTTTGTTAACACTGTAACTTTTGAACCGTTTGACCGATTTTCAAAAATGAGGTACCATTGGATTCCTTGGATCAAGACGAATTCAACACACCCTATGGCGTCAATTTCCGGTTATATAGATTTTCTGCAATTTCCGGTTTTTTGAAAAACCTTTGAAAGGCCTCCACTCCTACAATTTTTGTCAAATCTTCTTCAAAATCACCAGAGATGATCTTCAGACCAAGCCTCACAACATTTATCCAACAGAATTTTGATCCTCACAACCGTTTGTCCGGTACAGCCACTGAATTTCAGCAGAAAAGCCATCAAACAGGAAGTGAAGTAATATCTCAGCAAATCTTTCAGATATCAACACCAAACTTGGTATGCACGTGGAAGACACTACAACATGTTCCCATGTGCAAAGGCAACTTCATATCTTCAAAAATGATTGATATAAAGCATTTATATTGCAGTGTAAAAATGTGGACACTACTCGCCCTATACGGGCGCCATCTTGGCTACGTCGCGAAAGAGGAGGAGCCATTTTAACAGGTTTTCAATTCATTTCTAAAACAATGGCGGACGAGATGGCTACGGTGGCTAGCAATAGCTCACGAGGCTACAGACCGTAAATGTAAGTATCAGCGGTAATTAAAGAATTTACTGATATTAAATGTACTACTAACATGCCATTCTCAGATTAAAGCTAGCGACATGAGTATTTGGTGGATCAATTAAGTTGAACACCTAGGGGGCGCCACACAAAGTGTAGTGTCCTCCACGTGGTCAAAATAATGATAATCCACAAATCAGTCTCGTTAAATATATCAGTCTCTTAAAATATATTATACTATCAATTTGGAACTCCGATTAATAATTAAATGAATAACTACAACCAAAGTTACCTTACTAATAGTATAGTTGAAGGTCATTAGAATTCTGAATAGAAGAGGTTGGCGATGTATACCAACAATTAGCATACCAGGCTAGGTAGCATTAGATGCCATTGGATCTGCATGACAGTTATGCTAAGCTAGCTGGCCAGTCCAACGAAAGTGGACTTTTATCGGACACGTTTCGCTTGACGAGCGGGGGCAGGTGGTGGCAGATAGCTATGTCAGTTACCGGACAGTGTCAAACAACGGCTGTTCTGTTAAACACTCTAAATTATAAGTTTAAAAATGCAGTAACAATCGATATGCTCAGTTTAATAATGGGTTAACATGACAACCTGCTACATTGGCTTGGCAAATAGATAACTGTTTCTCCAAGAGAAAGTCTGAAGCTTTCTTTTCAAACCTTTACTTAGGAAGCACTGTAAAACTGAGCAGACATACAGAATACATTTTAGTAATCTCATCTCGTAACATTCGTTTCTAAAAACAATCACTTAGCATTGCATGTTTTTAACTGTGATAGAAACTTCGTTAGCTTAATGCTAACTTATATGTGAAATTCTATAGAGACTGCGTTAGCGATTAGCATATTCACCAAAGTAAATAATTCGAACAAACTTCGGTTCATTACAAGTGGTTTCCACAAGAAGTAATGTTTTTAAGTAATTGTAACGGTAGAAAAGTGCCGTTAGGTACTGTACATTGTGGAAGTGTTTAAATAAGGATTTGGATTGTCGTAGTTGTTGTGCTTCAAACATATGTAACGGTAGAAAAGTGCCGTTAGTTACAAAGAGAGACAACTGCGGGAGAAACTCGCGAAGAGAATCTATCGCTGAAGAAAATCTTCATCTCCAATCTGAGCAGAGACTAGATATGTTAATGACATGTGGTTCAATTAAGTACTCACTCTCTTAAACTTTAAATCTTGAAAGAAATTATTCGTTTGTGTTTGTGTGTGTGAACTTGATTTTGTGTGGTGAATGTAAACTCAGCTGTCATTACAAGCAGCATGAGAGCACCTTGTTAACCTCGTGGTATACTGCATGCTCAAATCATCATAGCATTGTTTATTTAGGCTGCTCACATAGCATTTATCTTTTTATTAACAGGCCAAAGAAAAGGACTCACTCTTAAGACTTTTCCAAACAACACTTTGAACAGGTAAGATGTATTCCAAAGAATTTAACATAAAGACAGGAATGATGAGGTATGTTCACTCCTAAACTGCACCTGAGTTATTCTTATATGGCTTTTCCTCAGACATGTGTATGAACTGCTGCTGGTCGATGACAATATACCTATAACTTAACAACCTGTAACTCTACTTTCATAAATAGGTTTCCCCATCTCCTCCCATACCATGGGCCAGAGGAGCATGACCACCTGGGTGAGGAGTTTCTGAATTATCAGACCATGCCAACCACCTACCTTCAGGACGAAACTGAGATGGAAAGCTTCTGGGCTGGAATGGCAACACGGAAACATAAGGTATACTTTTTTTTGGCTTTCTTTTTGGCAGGTGTGGCTTGGCTACATCTGTTGCTATTATTGATGCATGCCTATATCGTGTCATACATGATGCAAACTATGCATGTTGTATCTGAACTTTGTTACAGTGTACTTACAGTATTAATCAAAACAAAATATGGTATGTTTTTCCATTTTGTTCTTTGTTCATTCTCAATAGGTGGCAGGAACCAAAGAATTTGAGAGGCTTGTTGCCGTCGCCAAGCTGGTCCTGGTGTTGCCCCATTCGAATGCAGATGCTGAGAGGGTGTTTTCAGTGTTCAGTGGGACTGAACAAAACTAAGACCAGAAATAGCCTGGCATTGGATGGCACCCTGTCTTCAATAATGGCCATAAAGAGGGCTGACCTGGAGCCCTGTTTCAGATGGGAGCCCCACTCAGAGGTCATCAAGGCCTCCAAGAAGGCCACAGGCCAGTACAACCTTGCCCACAGATCTTAGAAAACGACTAACCAGGTTCTGATCTGCACCTGATACCTCATTTTTAGTTATTTTTGTCATGTGTTGATCTATTTTATTGCTTAAAAAGGCTACTGTTTAAGCACTTTATTTGTTGCACTTTTTTGTTTGATGGAACGTGTGGTGGGAGGCTTTGAATAGTGAAAAATATTTCTCCCTAACTAATCTTGTGTCATTTTTTGCTGTTCATAAATCGTTAAGTGCTCTTAAATTAAGTGCTCATAAATCATTAAATACAATTATTAACAATATAGGTTAGGTTCCAGTTAAGAATTAGTTGAATACCATTGTAATCAAAATGTCAATCAACCTACCTTGGTAAAATCTTAAACACAGGTCTATTAATTAGGCTATATTGTGGTACATAGACAGTCATTGAGGCACAAGAATAGTTTTCTGGTTGAATGTTCAGCTCAAGTCTAAAAGGCCCTACAAGTCATGATCAGATGAACATGAATCAGAATAAGTTCAGGTATTGAACATCTTTAGCATACCACCCAAAGATCCACTAGAATGCAGGAAATAACATCTACTTAAACCAAAATGTCCTGGGGGTGGACCTTCAGCTATGTCTTTGCTTCACAGAATGTAACCAATGTTGTCCATCTCCAGTAGGCCCCACAGTAGGCAGACTTTGGGCCTCAAAAACCAACAGAATGCAGAGCACAACATGGGTACAACGCCAAATTAATTCCAATTCCCTGATATCTGAGCCACCCAACGTGTGTAGCTGCGTGCGCGGCAACATTTTCTCACTCCAAGGTTTTTTGAAAAATTGGCAGCTCTGTGGTGACACGTTTTAGTACACTTTGCAGTGAGTGTGTTTGCTCTACAATGCTAAAAAGTTGCAGTCAAATTTGGCAAAATTGCTAGCTTGGATATTATCTTTACATTTAGATGGGTTGGTGGTTACAAACAATGAGGATGCGCATGCAGCTTCAAGGCAGAACAATGCCTACCATTTCACCTTTACTGTATATGTTCCATCCACCCCCCCTTTCTGAATAAAGTTCCATTGATCTGATTTGTTGCTATCTGTTGCTATAAAAAACATTTTAGCCAAGCTAACTAACATTGTTTTTAGCTAGCTGACATTACCATTCAATCACAAACAAAACATGAATAGAAATAACTTGCTAACAGGGTCCTCACGTTTAATCAAAAGCTTGTAGTGAGATGCATGACCCCCCGAGACAAGCTTTCATGTTAATAATACTGTTGGTCACCTTGATTGTGCATGTTGTGTAGTTAAATGGGATGAGAGAGTCTGACCATGATAAAGTATTGTCAAGCTGCTGTACCATCACAAGGTACACTTGCAAACAGCTGGACATTAGCTGTACCTTGGTCCAGTTCACTGCATGCCTCTTGTCAGTTGTGTATGACTGAGAATAGAGAGATGTCAATTCAGGGAGAGTTCCTATAACCATGGATTTTTAACCAGTTTTGGGAAATTTTGAAAACAGTGTTATTGTGTGGGACTTAATTTTTGGGCTACTTCTAATCCTCATGCGGCCGCCGCATTTATCCCTTGGTGTGACCTGCACTGGGAAAGAGGGAAACAGCATGGATGGGGAAAGTGTGTGGGCAGAGCAAGCTGTAGTAGTACATAACCTACAAACATCCTTTAGTGAAGTGTATCCTCACTTTCATACAGTTATTGTTGTAATCAAATCTTTTAAAGAATGGATCTCTGCATTAAGGGCCTGACCAGAGCACAGGTGGCCTGACAGAACACGCTTCAAAGTTGTCACTTTCAAAAGGGTGGCATTTTAACCCTGTCAGTCCAAAATGTCTAAAACTTGGTACCCATGACTTATTGCTCATGGGAAACAAAAAAGTCTCAAGAACCCATAATGTCACCAGCATGGATATTTCTCGACAGTGACAATTTGTGAATAATTTAAAAAAAATGACTTCAAATCAGCCATTGATCCAATTATCTGTCCAATGTTGTGTACATGTATGAAATACATGTCAGTGTCATGTCAATTTTGTAATGATTGGAATGTTGAGGAGGAACCCGCCATTGCTGCCTGCAGCTATATTTTTAATCATTTTTACTTCAGGTTTATTTAACAGTGACAATGTCAATCTGTCCTTCCTCTACAATAAAACAACAACTTTATGTTGGTCTTGAGAGAGGGGTGTATGTAATTCACATATCTAAAGCAAGTTTGGGGGGGGGGGGGGGGAGGCAGCAAAAAACAGCTAGCAGTCTTGATGATTACTATCCCCAGTATTCATGATTGATTTCTTGATAGGTGTCTTGGTTGAATCACAGTGTGCACACAGATCTGTAAGACTTTAACAGCCAGAGGAAATAGCTATCCATATTGTTATGATGTGCATACATATCAAGACTCTGGTTCATGCAGCTCTTGGGTGCCAAGATCCACCCTGTTGAAAAAAGAAGAATACAAATGAAACCATCATACAAAACACTTTGGTGATTGACACAAATACATGATAAGGTCCATTTCACCAGCGCTGTGAATACATTTTCTACAACAATACATACCATATGAACGTAACACTAAAAAACGTTTACGAGTCTTTATGTCGTAAATGTCTGAGCTCACACAACTACTGTGGTCATCCATTATGCAGTGTCACATGTTAACATATTCTATCCTGACTGCTGGATGCATGTTGGTTGTTGGTCATGCACACTACAGACCTCTGGACTTTGTCTTGTAGTAGATGAACCCAGCAGCAGTGACGATTAACCCCAGCACCAGTTTTGCAGCTCCAATGGCAATCTTATTCCTCTCAGAGCAAATACATATACTTACTACATACTGTATATATATACAGCTGCGGAAAAAAATAAAGACCACTTCAAAATGTTCAGTTTCTCTGGTTTTACTATTTATATGAGCCATGGGCTATGGGGGGGGGGGGGGTACGCAGCTGGAGATTAAATGTCTGAAGGGGTACGGGACTGTAAAAAGTTTGGGAACCACTGTTCTAGAGCAAAAGTAATCCCAGCATCTTTTAACTTAACCCAGAAATCAACATTTGGATCTTGTGTTTTAGGTGGCATTAAAGGCTGCAAAATATGGCTAAGCGCTCCAGGTGTAAGTGGAGTAGCCATTCCCAACGTACCCTGTGTTCCATGTCCCTTATAAGTAACATTAATGCCACAGACCACTTCTACCCCCTGTATGTCTGCTTGTGTCACAGGCCAAATGGGAGTAAAGATTTCCCTGTGGAGGAGGAGGGGGAAGGGCTGTAGGCACATTAGTGTCCGTTACAGCAGTAATTTGAAGAGACCTCTCCTCAACCTGTGATATGGCTTTTCCAACACTGACCACTAGTTCAGTGATTAGCTGGGCATAATCTGCAATACCTTTGGGATCTTTCACATCAGTAGGTGGGACTTTTCCCAGTAAATTCTTAAAAAAATGTTGAAGCTTGTCTGTATTATGCTTCATATTTTCTCGCTGGCTGCCTGTCTGATTCCACCAAGAAACCTTGTGAACGCTGTGTCCATCTGCTCATGAGATAGATCGCTGTCTCTTCTTTTCAGATTTAATCTCTAGAACCCATTAACCAGCTCTCCTGACTCCCCATACTAGCTAAAAAACATCTTTTATCATCTCATTTTTATTTTGTTCATGTTTTTTATCATTTCCAATACTGGCCTTAGCAATCTGTACACTTAAAGGAACTTTATGACTTAAATCCTGACTGGCACAAATAAAACTACACAAACTACTTAATTGTAATATACCTGAGCCAGTTTTAAAATATACAATATAAGATTACAAAAAATTGCTTCAAACATTCTTCAACAGTCATGATGATAAACCACACAGACACACACATATAGAGAGGGAGAGAGAGAGAGAGAGAGAGAGAATGACATAACAGTTTTTTCCAAACTTTATAGTTTTCATATTGTGATTGAAACTAATTATTGACAGAAGTGACAAAACGTCATCAACAAAGATCTAAGATCTACAGAAAACCTCTGCATTTAACTGCAAGCACTGAAAGGTTCCAGCAGAGGGAGCCAAAGCCACACTAGTGAAACTAGACACATTCTTTAAACTCTCCAATCACTAAGACTGTAGGAGAAATGAGTTTTTATGCTGGCTCATTAGCATTTAAAGAAACAGGCAACTCTGAGCAGGGTTGGTTTAGACAGTGTAAAAAGGGTGCTGTTTTAAATGATCCTTGTGGTATTTTGACCAAAGTATGATACAGACATTTCATTAAGACCCCAAGGAAGCATATCAACTTGTGGTGAAATGGGCATACGATGACTCCTTAAACATTCTGTATACTCGCCTGGTCCTAAGGAGTAAAGATGACCCGTTATCACTAAACCCCTAAGATAAAGGTGGCCTAATTTAATTTTTAACCTTTAATCAATTTTGCATGAACAAACATTAGTCATTAGTCATTAATCACAAACTTTGTGAAGGACTGATATATTTCATGCTGTTCCATATGGCGTGTGATTGTGCCAGGAGCCTGGTTAAAATATCTAATTTTCCTATTTCACAGTCAACCGAGAGCACGAGACTTATGACAAACATGACTTACATGACTTCATTGTCTTCCAGAGAGAGTACCACTACAACTCACAGCATGTTTTAAACCCTACCGTTCACTGCAGCCTTATTCTCCATATGGAAGTCAGTGGTTGCTGTCATATGGAGAACAAATGAACCTTGAAAAGAACCCAAATCAGAAGGAGAGAATCCAGATCCAGAAGAAAGTACAGGGGTTCACCGGGAAGAATTGAAAGAATGGAAGAAATGAATTGAAAAGCCTGAAATAGTCTATCAAGATGCACAAAATGAATGGGACCATTTGAAAGCAGTGCCTTTTAATTAAGCTTTGAGAATTATTGCAAAACATTTATGTTTCAGTTACAGAAAACCAGCAGTGCCTCTTTATGCTTGCCTGATACTCAGGCATTAGCTCAATGACAGCGTATGGGATGCGGCTAGACAAACTAACTTCTAAAAACTCAAAACACTAATTTCCCCCGACACACAAACACACACACAGCCAGAGTCCCCATCCCAGATTGTTTATTAAGGGGAAAACACCCACTTCACTGCTCTCAGCCTGCATGGAACACCATAGAGCTAATCAATGAACTATCAATCACAACAAAAGCTAAATCAACAATCTTTACCAGTAACAAAAATGTAACAGTTAAAGTTCACCATGACGGCATGTCAGCAAAGGTCTATGGAAGGGAGAGGGGCAAAATGCAGTTAAAAGAGTCCATATGGTTTATTTATTTAGCCTTACAACATGGACAGTTTAGGACTCCTGATTGTAACATACTGCGTTCTATAATCACAGACACAAGGTAAGATCCACACTCTATAATCTTAAGACATGAGGGTATAATGGCATCACACTTTTCTCGGTCTTCCACTGTGTGTTCCACTGAATCCCACCACTTTTACCAATCTGTCCGTGTGACCTGGGTGACCTGACCTGACCACAATATTAGGCACTTATTCATACCCAATAAGGGTGCAGTCATGCAGCTTCAGCAGCAGTTAGATGGCGCTTTAGTGATGACATGTTGTATATATGTCTATGGGTGATACTGCTTTGTCACATTGATATATATGGTAACCAAGCAGAGTGCAGAATGTACATCTTTTTATATTGATATCTATGGTAACCAAGCAGAGTGCAGAATGTACGTCTTTTATATTGATATCTATGGTAACCAAGCAGAGTGCAGAATGTACATCTTTTTATATTGATATCTATGGTAACTAAGCAGAGTGCAGAATGTACGTCTTTTTTGGCTCATGAAGAAAGCAAATACACAAGTCCATGTACCAAAAAAAGCATCATCCAATGACAGCAAAGTAACTCTTCTTCACAATGAAAAGAAGAAGAAGGGAATATGAAGCACATTTTTTATTTTATGGATCATAATATTAGGCACTAATTCATATTTTAATAAGGGTGCAGTCATGCAGCTTCAGCAGCAGTTATATGGCGCTTTAGTGATGACATGTTAGTGACACATAAGTCCTTTATTCAGGGTTCTCCTCTGCTGACACAGGGGCCACACCCTAGGGCCCTACCCCACTGTTCCCACTGGACATCCTACAGCGGGCCAAACTTGACACATTTGTTGGGGTGTCAGAACTGCTGTATGCTCTGCTGGCGTGAGTTTACACACACATTTCAGATCAAGCCTGTGATGAAGGTGCAAAGGCAAATGTGCACCACTTGACATCTGACTTGATAAGACCCACCCCAGACCTGTCCACGTGGCCCTCTTAAGGGTGTGTATGACAATATAAATTAAATACATCAAAGAATAACTTGAGTAATAACTGTGAAGACAGTGAACATGAACAAAATGTTTCATTTGCATTTAAAAAGAAGAGTATAAGAAGACATTTGTCCCTTTGTGTTTGAGGTGGCTCTGGGCATGTTATTATTTTGACGCTATATAGATAAAATTGAATTGAATGTAATTGATATGCATGAGTATCCAGGACAGTGATGAGAGGGGCTACATATATATATAATTCACTGAAATGAAATGACAATGTACAGTATGTATCTGTTTCCTTCTTTTGGCAAGAGACACAATGCCAGGCTGTCTGTCAAACCTAACCACAAGCACAGAGGTGGAAATACCAGACTAAATCGGAAAGTCCCTTCAATCCTTTGCCATTATCATGAGTGAACCAATGGCATGAGTTGGGTGTTATGACATCTTCTGTTGCCAAGGAAAGGCCTCCACCACATTTTCACTGCATATTTGATATATATACTGTAACGTTCCTCTTTATTACAGTCAAATTGCAGGTAACATTCATTGACTCTTTTTAGATAATCGCAGGGCATATGAAGTAAAGTATGTTCCTCTATTTTGGGGCCAAAGGACTTTATCATTTGTATCTCACTAGACTAGAGGCTTAAAGGTGTTTTGTAAACATCCCAGGTGTATGGGTGCCGTGAGAGGAGACAGTAACTACATACATCATGCAGGTTTGGGGGCCAAGACCAATAGCGCCCAGGGGTCTTAAGCAGGCTTGAAGTCATAGGCCTCATTTACTCAGTAGTGTTTGCCAGGCATTGCATGCAATGTTTCTGTGTACTGATGTGTTAGTCACAGAGAGAATCAGAGCCACAGTATTCTGGATATTAACCACATGTTCATTCAGCACATTCTGTTAAGTGACTTGCTGGACAGGTTGTGTTTTCAGTTTGGCTGTTATCTGAAATACAGGAACTTCACTATGAGCTGAATGTCAGGGCTTCAAGTTCAGCTTGTGTGGCTGAACACACAAAAGGATCTTTCTCTCCAACTGTACCTGTATCTGTACCACACGAACAGGTACAAAAAATCATCCTCGGTACCACAGCCCTGTTCTGGTATTTGCGCCTGCACTCATTATCATGTGATTCTGATCTTTTGAAAGTAAATACATCTCTCCAGGTGTCCATTTACTTTGTCATGAGTATCACATCAGCAAGTCTTCCACTGTTTGGCTGCCCACCCAGCGGGAAAGTGTTTGACTCAGCAACAGCAAAGCTTCTCAAAATGGTGTCAGGCTTGTGGATGTGACACGCCACGCTGACCAAATGCTGTTTATCGACACGCTCAGTGCAAAGCACTTTCAGCAAAAAATAAATAAAAAAATACTGAAATAACTTTATCTGACCAATCTGTTATTTTTAAAGCCCAGTGCCAGTGTCATATATTTACTGTCTCTTGTTAACCTTTTCCTGCCACTATCCTTTCATTTTACTGACTTCTGTGTGCATCCATTAGGCAATGAATTTCTACAAAATGGCTGAAAACTGTCCAGGGCCTGAAATCGCTTGCAACTTTTAAATAAAAAGCAGATTGTTGCTCTTACACAGTGAAGCCAGGAGGCAATGTTTGGCTCACACTGACCATTTTGATCTTTGTGGTTTCAAAAGAGACTTTCCATCAGACCCTCTTCAATGTTTACTTACTGGCTCTAAACCCATTTAAAAGCTGCACTTGTTGCTGTAATTGGAGAGACGTGAAAAGCAGATTGGTGACTTGATTTGACCTGACAGGAACCAACACAGGCTGGGAACCTGACACTTCACTTCTGCATTGGGCATAGTGTTACATAAGGCTTGTCTCACGCCAGCATTGACATGTTTGATACCAGTAAAGCCCAATCAAGAACAGCTGAGAGCTGATCAGCATAAACAAAATTATTCCTATTCAGTTCCTCTCTCAAGTAAAGCCAGTGCTCTCTCTCTCTCTCTATATATATATAATATATTATATATATACTTATCACCAGACCATAAAGCATCAAATGTATTACCTCAATGACATTACTGACAAAGCAAAATTATTATTTTTGGAAACACACTGTTTTTCAAAATGTCCAGGGAAACTGTGTACTATATATTATAATTCATTGGAGGATAACTTTATCTCAACATTTAGGGCCCTTCTTTCAGACAGGGTGAAAGGAAGAACTAGAGGGGAAAACAATAACGTCTTCTGAGGGATAAAAGGTAAAAGTGTGCCAGGTGTGAAGGTCATTAGTGAAGGGCATTTGATCTTTTTCCACATCCCATAGGAAGCTCAGGTTCAAGTCCCCTGCTCCCCTCAGACATTATCCCACTAAGCATGTGTGGATTAGAGAGATTGGCTGCAGCAGTGCCATCATCAGTTACCAGAGGAGGACGTCATCTCAGTCAGTCAGTCAGTCAGTCAGTCAGTCAGTCTGTCTGTCTGTCTGTCTGTCTGTCTGTCTCTGTCTTACTGCTGGGAGTGTCTTCTGCTTTATCACTAAAACCAAACAGAAGAAAGATTTGAGAAGGACCAGAGCCTCACCAATAGGAATGTTACCTTCAAGAGCTCTTCCTGGAGGAGAGCCGACCGGAAGACACATTCAGTCTTAACAGGACCTCTCACTCCTACAGAACATACAATACGTCCATCACACATGACCAAAAGGACAGGAAGTGATTCTGCTCAAACATTGCATCACAACAGCAGCTGCTCAAGGATCAATTCAGCATTGGCAGGATCTTTATTAGTGTATGTGATCATTGGCAGGATCTTTATTAGTGTATTTGATCATTGGCAGGCTCTTTATTAGTGTACTGTGATCATTGGCAGGCTCTGTATTAGTGTATGTGATCATTGACCTCACTGCAAGTTTGAGTTTTTATTGTTTTTTTTTTTCAGAACTTTTCTTACAACCACCTGCCTGGTCATTTTTCTTGCACATTTTCATCAAAACATGAAAAGCAAAACAGCAGAGTGAGGAGTTTCAAATAATGACCATAGAAGCTGCTTGGCTCCTGGGTAACCAGTCAAAGCAACTCCAGGCCTCCAGGCACAGGTAACCAGCAAACACGGACAGAAAGGAAGCTTGAGGATCACATGGTTGACCTGAGACATGGTTTGTCTTTCTCATATTACTGTTTGGTGCCATCTCGTTTTTACTCGGTTTTTGTCTCAAACCTTGATCTGATAGATGTACCCAGGGGCGGTGCGTCCCATTGGGCAAGGCGGGCAAATTGCCCAGGGCCTCGGCCACCAGGGGGCCTTGTGGTATTTACGATTTTTTTTTTTTATATAATTAAAATAAATCACTTGTCATTGCAAACAAATGACAATTCATAATACGCATGAAAACACGATTGTTTTATTTTAAGTATCAGCCTAAAATGTATCTTAAATCCATCATGGAATAAATTATTCCACGTCACATGATGTTTCTGTCAAGGACAATTGGTCGTGTGGTTGCAAAGTTAAGCATGAAACGATTTGTAAGTGGCAGTGAGAAAAGAAAGAGGAAAAGGGAGGATGAGAAGTTCAGGGAGAAATAACTTAAGGTAACACAATATTTCCAATCAAGAAATTCGTCCGTGGAAGTGGAAGAAACTTCTGTTTCGAGTTCATCTGATAATGTTTCAAGTGCTGCTGAGCCAAGTTTAGCTAATGCTAGCATCAGCAGACAAACAGCTACTACAGCACCAACTAGGCCTGCCTGCTTTGCTTCTACAAACGGTGAGCCATCATGTATCACAGCTGCTCTGACACTGACACCTGAACTGACGACGTGCATGATACTGCCATGGTCATCATCACTGCTCAAGCACAGCTGGATGATAACGAGAGCAGTGATGTCACCAATGTTAGTAACAGCAATGGTGGTGATACAGTGAACAGTGAAGACCCAGCATTATGGCGTGACAAATTAACAGATAGAGAGAGAATTGAAATTGTTAAAACAGGACCTGTACTAATTCGGAACTTTCAGTTGAAAACATTCAAAAACAGAAGTATAAAGAATTAATCAAATGTAACAAATGACATTGTTTTGATAAAGTAATCAAAAAGTTACACTACTATTACACTGCACTCGTTACATTATAATTCAAATAATTTACAACTGTTTAATTGTTAAAGTCATATACTCACAATAAATGTCAGTTTCACATAACATTAAGTGTGTGTGTCTTTTATTTGGGGGGGGGGCTCCAATTTGCTAAAACCGCCCCTGGATGTACCTGTAGTGTTTAATAAGGATCGCCATTCGCCATGCGCATGTATACATTGAGTGCAGAACAGGGGCGGCGCCAGGGGGGGGCTAGGGGGTGCTCTAGCTCCCCCTGGATTAGCCATAGCACCCCCATAGCACCCCCAAGAAAATAATGGTTTATTTATTATTGTTATTTAATTTCATTCTTAGTTATTTATTGTTTGATAATAATATTTAACCCACAAAAGAAAATAATAACAGATTGAAAACAGATTGTTTTAGACACAGAGACAGAGCAATCATTCTGTCATTACCTTTGACCCAATTTTCACGTTGCACGCGTGAACTTTGATGTTACCGAACAGTTGAAGGAGAAAGCGAGCTAGTGCGTGGTAGAGTTAACATCACAATGCATCGGTTTTTGCTACTTAAATGTCCACGTTTGGAAGAACGATTAAGAAACGAGAGTGACGTAGAAGAAGAAGAAATGCCAGGGGTATCTGGTGTGGATTCTTAAGGAGAGGAACGTTGTGGTCAAGGAGGTCAACCCTCCACCACTACTGAGGGTGCTAACCATGGTGCTAGCAGCATCAGTGACATTAGCATGAACGCTCAGGATGGTCCGAGAAGACCAAAACTCCAGAAATATCCACCTTGCATGTTTGGAGTCCAACAAAGGAGTTTTTGTAAAAGCTGGTTAGAACAGTTTGCGTGGTTGGAGTACAATGTAACTAAGGTATTTTTAGCTGTGTAACATTAATGAAAGCTGTCTGATTTGTTGCATGCTTTGATTGCCCTGTGTCACTAAAGACTCGTTTCTGTTGATTAGCAGCGAAGATGCCCTTTTTTGTTGAAGATTTTAACTTTTGACCTTTTTCCTCTTTTTTGGATTTTTTTTGGAGCCGCCTTAAAAAAATCAGACTCTTTATCCTAGGGCAAGCAGTATGTCTGTGTGCTAGGTATACATAAGGTTCTATGCGATTATTGATGATTGTGAACTGAAATAATATATACCTTTTAAACGCATTTCTGACTCCTTGACTGTTTTAGTTAATTCTATGTGCTATTCCAAGATTCATTTCACTCTGTCTGACATGGTAGTGGTCACCTGGCACCCAACTTTAACTCTCACTACCACAAGTGTTTTAAAGTAAGTTAAGTATTTGGGATTGCAGACTCTATAACATGCTGTATGCCTTTTGTCAGTGATGTGGGCGTCCGTCGGAAGTAGCCTAGATAATAAAAAAAAGGTTTGTTTAGCGCTTTTCATGGACCCCAAAGACGCTTCATAGAGCAAACATGTAAACAGATGATAGACGATATGGTGGGGAGTTGTTGTAGTAGTAGAGAACCATGTGACACATAGGCTATCACCAGAGGTGTAAAGTAACGAATTACATTTACTCACGTTACTGTAATTGAGTAGTTTTTTTGTGTACTTTGTAATTTTTAAGTAGTTTTTGAAATCGGTAATTTTACTTTTACTTAAGTAGATTTTGACTGAAGTATTGTACTTCGCTACATTGGAAATTACATTCGTTACTGAGTAAAAAAAAAAAACATAGTTCAAGAAAGGAAACCAAAAAGCGGGAATCGCGCACACCAATTCTCACCAGTGGTGCATGCTGCCGAGAGAGGATGATAGAGTCGATGCAAGCCACCGGTGCCGAGTCACCAGATGGAGGAAGATGATAGTGCGGAGGAGCAACAAGCTGAAACACCGAACTTTCCGCGAGTTAAAATTAAAGAAGATGAAGAAACCCTGTGTCCACATCTCAGCAAGCAGTTTGCCTTCCAACCTAAAAGAGGCGACAGCTATATAATGCTGTGTAAGCTGTGCTTGCCCCGCCAGACAGAACTTTCTGCTTATAAAAATGAATCTTCAAATCTGCGCAAGCATGTGTTGGTGAGTACAGTATTTGTCCCTTTCCATTAGTAGTTCAGACATCGTTCTTGTTGTTTAGTTAGCATTGCTACAATAAGCAAAATATGCGTGTCATGGCACTAGTAGCCTCATTTTGGCTAGCACTTGCAACCGCCCTGAGTATGCTAACGTCAACTAGCTAGCTAGCTAGGCTAGCTATACACTCGTGTACACCCCTTGTGTCCATCCTTCTGTTAACAGCCGTCATCCAATAGACTAATAATAATTCCATTCCTGTCTTCAATTCGTTTCAGGTCATAGCATTATTATGTTCAGTCTCTCATATTGTCTTAAAAACTGCAGATCGGTCATCAGCAATGAAATACACCACATAAACTGATATTAGGCTAATCATTTGGCTGCCTCCTATGCCCTGAAACAGGAACGAGATGAATGCGCACACCATCGTTGTCAGACAGTTGGTCAATGTCGATGTGTATGTCGTTATCTTGAATGTATCACGATGTTTAGTCAGATATTGATAACAATAAGTGGTGGCTTTGCAACGTGCACGTCTTTCATGTTCATGCTCAGGGGTCTTGGTTAGCAAGAATTCAGGATTATGAATTGTGACACATGTAGAAATAGAAAATAATGTTATCATTCTGTATACTGTAGGTCTGTCATCTCAAGTAGCTATTTATAGCTATTTCTGTGTTATGATGCACTCTTGATGGCAGCTCAATACTTACTTGTCAGAAATGTTGTTTGTCATTCTACAGGTCTAGTCTATGTCAGACAACACCTTGACCGGATGGTAGAGGCTGAAGCAAGTTAGACCACATTCATCAGATGAAGATGATTTATTTTCCTCAATGAAGTCCAGAAGGTGAAGGGAAGTTAGAAGGGTATCTAGCCTGTGTCTCAGACAATATGGATCTGCTGAACTCCTTTCAGAATATCAAAAAACTGTCCCCAAAACTCAATACCGGCCTACCTGCCACGGCCGCCTGCGAGTGACTCTTCAGCTGTGCTGGATTGCTGTTCACTGCAAAGCGAGCCCAGATGAACTCTACTCACCTTGAAAATCAGCTGCTGCTCAAACTCAACAAGAAGTTTGTAGACTAATGCTCTAAAGGTGGACACAAGTAAAGTAACCAAAGTTTAAATATACAGTGGGGCAGCGGCATTTTAGCTGTCATGTGGTTCATGTCTTGACATGTCGTCCCAAAAGTTCTTAAATGTTGTGTTGACATGTTTAATGTTTGACATGTTTAATGTCATTGCACTTATATTTCTAAAGATTTCCTTTAATTAAAAATAACTAGTTTTTGTATTGGATTTATGACCCCTTGTCCTTTTTTGCACTATATAGGAGCAGCCCCGATCAAGTTGTTGAAAGTAACTAAGTAACTTTTACTTAAAGTACATTTTAAATGAACTACTTTTTACTTTTACTTGAGTAGATTTTTAAGTGGGTAATTTTACTTGTACTTAAGTACAATTTCATCAAAGTAATTGTACTTTTACTTGAGTACAACATTTCAGTACTTTTTACACCTCTGGCTATCACCCTAATTTCATAGCACCCTCGCTAAAACGCCGAGCTCCCCCATAGCACCTGCAGAAAAAAATGTCTGGCGCCGCCACTGGTGCAGAACCTTAAGTAAACTAAGTGATGTTTCACGTGTGAACTTAACCTCCGAGTGAGCGGGATTATTTTATTAATAAGTAGTCGCATAGTCACGACAATACCTACCTTGATCAAGTTCTGCTCAAGGTATCCTCTGATGAGATATCAGGATCTTGCTGTGTGATCATTTGAGTAACTATTTCATCCTGCGCTTCAAGACGACTAACGGTGGGTGTCCACGGCACAAATTACATGCGTTAAATCGCTAGGCGTAAAGTCGCCTGAGGGGCGTGGACAGAAAAATCACTGGCTGTAGCAAAGTTCAAGTAGCAAGTTCAGGTGCAGTGCTGCGCTAATGTAGCACATTAGCTTGTGAACTCCCCAAAAAATAATGATAGATGTTGCGGCAGTCAGTCATGGGCTGATTCATTTAATTCATAATTTGTTAATTTATTCTATCTAATTCATATATATCAGCCAGTTAGCTAGCTAGCTAGCTAGCGACTATGTGTTTCCAATGGGTTTTCGGTTAAAGTGTTAGCGGCAAGCTAACAGTAATAGTCGAGAGCTTCAGTTAAGACCTACAATATTCTGTTTGACCTCACAGCATTCGTGTAGCACGGCGAGTCGATTAGACATATAAAAAGTCGTGTAGATAACCTTTATTCACATAAAATATTTTCCAGTAACAGAGTCCCGAGACTCTGCCATCTTTTTTCGATATTTTTGATTACCTATGAGCTACGTTGGCTTCCAAATCACACACACGCCGAGTGGATTGGCTCTCAGCAGGCAGCAAATCGCTCTCATTTGCATAAAGTTAAAGAATGCCCAACTTTCAGCAGGCAGCAAAGATGATTTTTTT
This sequence comes from Clupea harengus, assembly GCF_900700415.2. Taxonomy (NCBI): domain Eukaryota; kingdom Metazoa; phylum Chordata; class Actinopteri; order Clupeiformes; family Clupeidae; genus Clupea; species Clupea harengus. Next base: position 2,748,078 of record NC_045158.1, on the reverse strand, counting down.
CCTCTGCAGGCAGCAAACCGCTTCCATTCTATCCCAATGAGAGCAGCACGATAACCCATGCCGTGGACACCCGTAAATTTGTAACCGTAAAAGAGCTTCAGGAATTGAATCTGTTTCTGGTATTCACTTCCTGGTGAGCAGCTGCTGTAGCCAAACACAATATAGGCCCAAAACTCAGACGACTCTCCCCAGACTCTCCCCCATGCTTCAGTATAGAAGCATGTGTAGTTTGGAAATTGAGGAAATAAGTGACTTCTTTTATCTTTTTCTTACAAGGAATTACTTGTTGTCAGTCTCTGAACTTTTTAGAGCAAGGCAGTGCACTCAACAAAATAATAAATCATAATGATGCACCCAGGGGTGGTTTTAGCAAATTGGAGGCCCTGGGCAAAGAACAATTTTGAGCCCCCCCCCCCAAAGCACCAATCCCCTCCAACCCCACACCCACCCAGACACACAAACACACACTTAATGAACAATGTTATGTGAAACTGACATTTATGGTAAATAGTTGACTTCAACAACTAAACAATTGTAAATTATTTGAATCATGAGGTTTTGAGTGCAGTGTAATAGTAGTGTAACTTTTTGATTACCTTATCAAAATAATATAACTTGTTATATTTGATTAATTCTTTATACTTCTAATGAATGTTTTCAACTGAAAGTTCCGAATTTGTACATGTCCTGTTTTAACTATTTCAATTCTCTATCTGTTAATTTGTCACGCCATAATGTGTTTGAATTAATATTAAAGCAGCAATATGGAGTTCTGTTCCAAAACAAGTAAGCTAACTACCTAAAAGGCATGCAAAACCTTGCAAACACCACCAACAGCCCAGCTGACGCTGATAGAAGCTTGCCAACACACTAACTGGTGTCTTTTGGCAGTATAGCTGGCAATGTCATGCGTGTGGAAGCTTTTCATCCATTTTTGCAGGGTGTACCAGCCCGTTACACAGAACTACACAGGCCTTAAATGAGGCCTGTCACAAATTTCCTGAGCAGGTGGTGTCTTCTGTAAATTAGACTTTGATGATGCGCTGCTTTATTTGAGTACATTTTAAAATAATAGATCATTAGAGTATAAGTACTGGTATGATGACAGAGTTACTGGGTTCAAAACAGTTAACTCAGTAAACTTGTTATTCATGGAATAAAGTCATGATGTCAGTTTCTTTAAGATATGGATAGTGGAACACAAATCAAACTACACAAACTACATAACTGTAATATGCTTGAGCCAGTTTCAAAATATACAATAAGATTACAAAAAACATTCTTCAACAGTCACACACAGAGAGAGATAAAGAGGGAAGAGAGAATGAGTTAGATAAACAGAGAGAGACATAACAGTTTTTTTTCCAAACTTTATTGTTAGAAAGAAAGTTTTCATATTGTGGTTGATTACATGTGACTGAAACCAATTATTGACAGAAGTGACAAAACGTCATGAACAAAGATCTACAGAAAACCTCAGGAGGGAATTATTTAACTGCAAGCACTGAGATATTCCAGCAGAGGGAGCCAAATCCACACTAGTGAGACTAGGCACACTATAAACTCTCCAATCTCTGAGACTGTAGGAGAAATTAGTTTAAATAAACTTCTTTGTTATTTCAGTTATCACCAGTGTTCGATACAGGACAAACATGGTAGGAAATAAATATCAAAGCATTGTTTTCCCTTCCTCTGCAAAAAAAACTATATTTTGGTTTTAAGATTCATGGGTATAAGTAGTTCACATTTCTAAAGCAAGATTAAAAAAAAAGACAGGGAAAAACAGACAGCCATCTTGATTGTAACCATCCCTGATATTCATGATTGATTTCTTGATAGATGTATTGATTGAATGTCAGTTCCACGTGCTGTGACAGATCTGTAAGAACACTCAAAGGATTAAATCACTTTTTTATGATGTATAGGCATACCGAGAATTCATTCCATAGAGTGATACAGAAATAGCAAATACTACTAAATATTATTAAATTATATTATATTATATTTATTATATTATTTGAATTATAAATAGAGGATAAGCCTTCCTTTCAGACTTCTTATTCTGAGATAAGCTGCTAAATAAAAGTGTAGAAATGTCTCATAAACTGATGACTTACTTTAACCACTGGGTACCAAGATCCGCCCTGTTAGAAAATGAATCATTAAAATTAGACCATCATTCAAAACACTTGTGATATGACAAAATCTATGAAAAATAGTCCAGTTTACCAGCGCTGCTTATATCCAATAACCAAATGAACTTTAACTTGTCTGTATGTCCTGAGTGTCTAAGGTCATCCATTATGCAGTGTCATGTGTTAACATATTCTATCCTGACTGCTGGATGCATGTTGGTTGTTGGTCATGCACACTACAGACCTCTGGACTTTGTCTTGTAGTAGATGAACCCAGCAGCAGTGACGATTAACCCCAGCACCAGTGCTGCAGCTCCAATGGCAATCTTATTCCTCTCAGGCTCAGGCATGGAGGGGTCTGTGAAAACATCACGTCACGTCACGCATGATGTGTGAGGTCGTACAATCACACATTTATACACATTTAACATTTGTAATCAGTGTCTGAACATAAAGACACTGGTACCAATAGACATCTTGGCCCTGTGAAGCAGTTTAAAGCTTAGCAGTGTTACTTGAGTGAAACCATGAAAAGTGTGCAGAAACTACAGGTCTAGATGTTATCTAGTGTGCTATTGCATGCATCCTATTGTGTCTTAGCTGCAATGCACATTTATGGAATTAACTACAGCAGATACGACGTGAGGACACAGATGTGCGCTGAACCAGACATAAGTGCAAGCCAGTCCTCACCCCAGACAAACTCCTTGGGCTCCGTCAAGCTGGCGTGCTCCACCACACAGGAGATCTTCTCTCCAGCTTTGGGGGTGAACTCCAGGTGGGAGTGGGTCTGGTAGTACCAGTCTCCATCCGCCAGCTCCTCGCTAGATATCACATCACCCGTGGTCACTTCCTTGCCATCTCTGTGCCAGGTCACGCGGATCATCTTTGGGTAGAAGTCATACGCGCTGCACACCAGCATGGCAGGATGACCACCAGTGGATGGCCTCCCCATAGTCAGTCTCACCTCTGGCTCAACTGTAACATATAGTTATATACATAATTATTATGCACACAGAGGAAGGGGAATAATTATATTTAGTATTGTGATGTTTCTAAATCATCTGATAGATAAAAAAAAAAAATACCTAATCGATAAAAATAAGTCTACTTAAGCTTATTGAAATATAAGTACCCACAAATCATGATTTCAGTACATTTATGTTTTCTTAAATGTTTAAGTTTTTAAAGTCATGATCATCTACATGATCCAGAATTATTCCTTGACAGTTTTTGTGATATTAGGCTACTTTATGTGAAAGGATTCAATAAACATTTAAATCAATACAAGCTTCTCACTTCCCACAAGTGATAACTGATTCTGTGTAGAAATGTTCACCCAAATCTGACAGACATGATTACTGAGGACCGATTCATAGGTTCCACTTTTCTTCCTTTACCCATGCTCACCTTTCTTTGTCAGTATGTTATTGAAGTCATTCTGGACATTGTGTTTGCAGTAACTGTCCCTCTGGGCCTGCCATTGTGCCAGAATCCCTTTGTCTTTGTTACATTTCTCTGCATTATGCACTCCAAGCTCAGTGTATCCCACAAACTTCCCCACAGTGCTGTTGAACTGTAGGAATTCAGCCTTGTTAAACCAGAGGGATAAAATGAACTCCACATCACTCAAATTATTTGGGTTGAAATGGCAGTGGTAAATATTACTGCTGTAATAGCCATTAAAACCACCTGCAGAAAAAAAAATACCATCATTAACATTTATACGCACATTACAATTAAGGCATCTTCCATGTGTTAGGTCTATGCCTACAACAAAGAATAAATTGTCTTCCAGTACTACGACAACATTATTACTATTTTTGACATAGATAAAATAATTCTTTAATGGACTAGGGATTCTCTGAGTAAAGGCTATGTGTAATCAAACACAGACTGAAAAGTACTAATTCCTTGTCATGTACTTATTTGCCATGTGGTAAAAGGAAGTGCATTAAACTCACCCACTCCTAAAAGTGTAGAGACAAAAATCACCCCAGAAACAAAGTATTGTAAAGAGGACATACTGTTGCCGTCTAAGTAGCTATGAGGAAGATACACAAGAAGTACAGAGTAATAAGAGAGGCACTTCTCAGAATGGACCAATAGGTGTTTAGAGGATGGACCTTGTCATCTGTTACTGTTGCAGACTTTGATTTGAATGGGATGACAACTTGCCATACAAATAGTGTGTTTGGGGGAGGAGGAGGGGGTACACCATATCAGCCTTTCATTCTAGACAAAAGACATATTTACATTGTGCCCTTTCAAACTACATTAATTAAGTAATTATTTATCATCATGTTATAGTGATTTTATACTATGCTGACTAGATCTTATATAGACAGCACTTGGTGGGTGAAGAAACATGTAATACACAACTTTAATTTAATTTAATTTAAGTGTCTTTGTGAACTTTGAAAAAAGCGCATATAAATGTGATGTATTATTATTATTATTATTATTATTATTATTAATAATAATAATTTATATGAGCCATTTAAGAACCACAGTGAAAATGTAATTTTCTTCCTTTACAAAGCCAATGTGAGGCAGATGGTTTGTTTCAGATATCATGTTGCCAGTCCAACATGAATCATTCATGGGCAGTTATCATATGCACTACACTGTCTACACATCAGCATGACAGTGTGACCACCACTGGAAGCCTTCCTCAAACTCAGCCTCACCTTTGACATGGACAAGGTGAGGTTCAGATTTGTATTTTTTTTAGTTAGATACATTTAAAGGTGCTGTCTTTGATCCTGGTGAAATGTTGTTGATATTTGAGCTCAACAGCCAGTCAAATGCACACCCACTGGCCCAGTGCAGTGATGCAGTGCAATGAGACATGAAGCCGAGGCTGAAAAGCATTTTATAAGTGTAATCATCAATTCATTCATTTATTTTTTGTTTTAGTCTAGAGAACCGTCCTTGTTGTTGCCTTTCTGTGACACTGGCATGTCATGTTTGTGCTCCAGCCGGCTCTTATAAAGGTGCTGGATCAGTGTGCACTCTCATTATACCTCCCATATCCCAGCACTCATGGTCTAATAACCTTCAGTTCTTGTTGATATGTTGCAAAACCACGGGTATTTTATTGGCAGTGTGCTTGATACCAGCACTCATACTTGCTGCACACTATAATAGTCTGTAGTTATTGATGGGAAATCAGATCAAATGAATATAGTTTGAATATATCAATATAGTCGATAGTTTGAAGTCAATACAGTTCAGAATATTGTGTTTCACTTTGTAAAATATATACGGGATGTTTTGCATTGTGTGTTTGGTTTTGATAATTGTATGTAGAGCTTTGAAAAGAAAAAAAAAGTTTCAGAAAACGTGTGAGCAATTGTGACTAAAACAAAAATATGTGTACTCATATCAGTATGTATGCTCTCTGGGAGTCAAAGTCATACATTTGGCATTGCTAACATCTTGGTCCTGTTATTGAACACATATTACAGATGACTGCACATTTTGAACTCAATAATAAAACCATAAAACCAATCATTTTATTTTCTAACTTTTATTATTTTTATTGATTACATGAAATATCTAGCAAAGTTAATCTAAATTCAAACATTAAAATCAATTCACTGGTGAATGAATGTGTCTCATGCAGCTACTCATACAGTTTTGCTTTTAGTGACTTTATTAAATCACCAACCCAAATCAGAGGCGATATTGAATCTTACTTGCCAGGGAAAATCATATGTCAAGTGTGTATCTACAAGCTATGAATTATGTTGTACACAGACTGCAGTAACAGCTTCATAGACAGTCAAAATCCACAGCAAACATTGACACACTGATTTTCAGAAGGGGAGTTGAATAATATAGAATAATAACATGTGAAACAGAGATTGTCAGAAACTTTATGCAATCTGCATGCCTGTGATCTGATGGGAATGAAAAGAAAGCCACATTAGAATGCAGTTTCAGTTGCACTGGTTTCCCTTGACGAGGAAGAATGTTCCGGTAGCCACTCCCAGCAGTCCCAGAGTCAGACCCACTCCACAGAACACTGAGGGACCAAGACTGGGCTCTGACACCTCAACATCTGAGGAAGACACACACACACACACACACACATATATATATATACAAATATATACATTCATAGACATAATCAGCTGCATCTTCTTTTATCTCAGAAATTCACAATGCCTTAGGGCATATAGTTTACCCAGGGTAAATGGTTTCACTTTTTAACACATCATTTGTTGAGGCAAAATTATGTCTTACCAAACTCTCTTGTCATGGGCCCCTCCAGTGCTGAGTGCTCCACAGTGCAGGTGTACATGTCCCCCTCCTGAGGGGTGAACTTCAGGGTGGAGAACTGGTCGTAGGAGCCGTCAATAAGATTCGGACGGAGCTGACTAGTGCTCACTCTCTCGGTCACGTTCTTGTTGTTCTTGGTCCACCTCACGGTGAGCCGGGGTGGGTAGAACCCAGTGATGTAGCAGATGAGAGTGTTGCCAGTGCCCACCTTCACCTCATGTCTGGGGTAGATGGAGCTCATGGGGGGGGCTGGGGACAACATAAAGGAGTGAAATGGTGTCCCCCTGACAGGAAGACATTACTGTGCAACAAACACTCACTGATTTATCATCAGTGACCAATGACAAACACACACACTGTGTTCATAAGAGAAACATACAATGTGGGAGAGACAAAGCGTAACTGTCTTCCAGTCCTTTTGTATGCAGTGACACACTCAGTTATTACTGCAGTAGAAAGAGGAATGAAAGAGGAGCGAGAGAGGGAGTGAGAGAGGGGTGTCAAAGAGAGTGATAGTGAGAGAGTGAGAGTGGGGTGTCCCAGAGAGAAAGAGTGTCTCTATAAGCTCATCAATGCTGATAATTTGCACACCTTACTAATGTTGGACGTCTATAAAGCCTATAAAGTGTCTGTTAAGTAAAGAACTGTATATCATGAAAGAACTCTGTTCATGATGAGCAAAATTGTTAACTCATTTACTGCAGCCATTTGTACAATAATAATGTGCATGTTAGGCCTACTTGGTCAGCTGTTTAAGTTTGGCTTTAGTGTCCCAAAACTATCTCGATGACAGTCTGCCTATCGAAGAATGCACTAGAACTGCACTGAATAATTTTTTTCATGTGGAAAATCATGATGTCATCAAACAGAATTGTCCTTATCATATATTAGTACCAGTGATTCAAATTGGCTGAAGAAAATTAAAACAGTGACGTTATTTCGACTCACCTTCTGCTACTGCTGGACTTTTGTAAGATTCTATGGCTACTTGCAAGTTCTGTTTGCAGATTTGCTGGTTTGCAACTGCCCCCTCATATGTGCCTTCCTCATATTTTAACTGATCAGCAAACTCAGGCAGTGTCATAACGAATTTGCCCTTGGTGAAGTCTGCGTGGCCCACCTCTTCCCCATCCAGTCCATACATGTACTCTCCATCTGAGTCTGAGCACCCGACCAGACCAATATCCACATGTACCACTGGAACACACAACAACACAAAGTTTTAAACCCCTGCACAAGCTGATAAAATACATGTCAATATGTGCAAATGACAGAGACACTTCATCCACACAACTCAGTATAGGTATTATAAATATTCTTTAATTTTATCTCAGTAGCTCTTCACTAACCCTGAAATCAGCAAGGATGTTTATTAGGACTAATTAATAAATTATTTCATTGTGATATTTTGCAGCATATCCTCAGCGTACACATTATGATTTCCCCACTCCTATCACCATCAGTTCTATCCATGGTGAACTGTAGTCATACAGGACTTTAATCTCACATTTAATTTAATTTGAGATGTGAATAAATCATGCTGCTACATTTTCTATGCAATATTGAACTTGTTGCTCAGAGTATATAATTCACAAATATAAGTGTTTTCTTTCCTCAGCATTCTCAATGTGAAAACCCCAGTGAACTAAAAGAGGCAGTTTACTCACTCTTAGTCTCTGTGCAGATAATCCCAGTAAGGACCAGTAAAATCCATGTTAAAGTCATCTTTGAATGCAGGAACCGAAGGGGTCTCAGTGTTGAACAGAGAGTGAGAGCACAGGGAAGACAAACTCTCTCAGACTACAGAGAAACTCAACTGAGACACACTCACCCAACAACCAATCAGATAATCAGGTTCCTCAGTGCATCATCTGTGTCCGGGAGAACACTCCTGTCAAATTTCAGTCTAGGATTTCTGTCAAGTCTTTAGTGAGTTAATGACAAACAATATATATCACTCTCTATTTTTCTAACTGATTATAATGAAATCACCCACTGTTTCTCACCGTCTGATTTGATCAAATGATCAATCAGAATTAAGGTTTCCAATTAGGCAGCAGTTTTCATGATATCAGTATAAACATGCTTTTTCATTTCTTATATGCATTAGCATTAACAAGGTATACATTTGCCAGGTATACATCAGTCTGTGCTCTCCCGTGGTATCTCTGTCATTCTCACTGTGTTCTATCCGGGCAGCATCTGAAACGCATATCCAACAGCCCTGTCCATTTTACCACAAAGGTCAACCTTGGACATACTGTACACACAGACTGCATTTCAGACACCGAAAAGAGAGGCAATAAATGAACGCTAGCTTTGTTATATGTCTCAGTTTAACAGCATCTGAGTGTTAAGAACTATCAGGATACCTGTTGTTTATTACCAAATGTATATTATTACCAAATATATATTATTACCAAATTCAGTTTGACTTTGAAGGCAGTTTGGTTGCTGCAGTGTCAGGGTCTGATTTACAGTTAAGTAAAACAAACTGAAAAAAAAAACTATAATGCAACTCTGTAAACCAAGAAAATGGTGACGTATCATTTGTATGCAACATGTGCATGATGGGTGTAATTGCCAACATTATGAATCAGCAAGCTAACATTTTGCAGATAATTTGCCTCAAAGGGACGTATATAAAGGGATAACTTAAGAAGAAATGAAGAGTACTGGTGTCTAGATGAGGGTCCACATAGCAGTCATTAGGGCTCTGGTTCCCAGCCTTTTCTGACTCCTGTCCCCACTTGGACATCAGTGCACAGACTCTTACAGAGAGACGTATCTAGGATTTTGCCTCATTCATACTGAAGCAAGACTCATAATGAACTAGAACAGGGGTTTTCAACCTGGGGTCCGTGGCCCCCTGGTGGTCCGCGGCGGCATTGCAGGGGGTCCGCGACATGAGCCCATGTTGATCAGTTCACCATTTAATTTTTTTATTTTTATACATTTGCTTTGATATTTCAACACATTTCCAGATTACTCTTGAATATCGTGATCATATCGTGTTATAGGCAGAATATCTGTGCAGGGGGAGGGGGCGTGGCGGCGGCGGTAACAAACACGCACGCGCGTGCAGGCACATCAGGGGGCCGCAAATTACTTTCTCAGAATGGTGGTCCCTGGGACAAAACCAGTTGAAAACCCCTGAACTAGAATGACTGACTACAGCAGATAGGTGAGTTGACCAAGAACCAAGGGAGGAATAAATGTTAATCTCTCCACAGTAGGCAGACCAGTGCCTCTGTTTTGGTGAGGCACAGACACCGGAGCAGAGATAATCAGGCCACGGAAAAGTCCCCAACACTCCTCTTCCTCCTCCTCCTCCTCACAGTACTGTAGTGCTGGTACCTGCCTAAGGATCTCTGTGTGAGGGTGAAAGAACATGAATATGAATCATTACATGGAGGGATGTAGCCTGGCTATGAAGGGGTTATTTTCTGAAAGAGTGGGTTTAAAAATTGTATTTGGGGGTTAAATGTGGGGTGAGGATTGTCCTGACAGAAATGTTTCAAAGACCATTTTAGAGCAGATTAGTGGAGGTTCTATGGCTGGGCAGACATGTTGTTGTGTTTAGAACATATGGTCTACAGGCAGCTCATGTTTTATTGTGAAGGAGGGCCTTTACAGACCGCAGGTACAACATGTGGCCCAGCCAGTTGCACTGTGAAGGAGGGCCTTTACAGACCCCAGGTACAACATGCAGCACAGCCAGTTGTACTGTGAAGGAGGGCCAACCAGTTGTTCTTGTGTCAGAGGCTTCACCTTCTCACATTCCAAGCTTTATTTTATCTGAGGTGGTTCATTAGGACACACACAATATACATATTTCACTAGCTGGATCAAGGAGCAAGACCTGCTCAAAAGGTGCAAAATGCTGCTGCGCTAGATTTGACAAGAACTGGGGAAAACAGTCATGTAAACTTTATGAAACTCTTAGTGGTTAAGCGCCTTCATCGATATGTGAATGTCTGACTGAGAGGGTGCCAAAGTCAAGTTTTAGATTTTTGATGGTCACAACACCATCCAACATGAGAGCCAATTTGTTTGTTTGTTTATTTATCTCCGTGACAGATGCATTCTCAGGTCTCTGATACTGGCTTCACCACTTTGTTATATTCCCATATGAAGCTGAACTGAGAGTCACAGTGCTGAGTTCCCATCACAGCTCCACCACACAGTCATAACAAAGAGAAGCAGCTACTCAAATCCCCACTGATTCCATTTCATGCACCAATCACATGCCCTGTAAAAAGGCACTCACCTGTTGCCAGGTAGAAATCACATTTGAACATGTTTGTATTCATGTTTGATAGGGTCGATGGGCGAATATGGAGGTCTGGCCAGGAGTCTTCCTGCCATATATGCAGCTACTTCCTCTATGTGTAGATGTATGTGTATATGTCCACACATATCTGAGTGTTTCATGTCTGGGTTTAGTTGACCTATGGCTACATACATTAACAGTGGCTTTGTGCCTAATGTGCAGCTTTTAGCTGCTATGCTGCTCAGCTCTAGAACCAATTTTCTGATGAAATTAAAGGTGTCGTGACTGAAGCCAATTTTAAATCTAGACTTAAACCATACTGTTCTGAGATGCTGTTTGTTATCTGGTTTCAGGTACTCTATTTTTATTTTCTATGGGCTTTTAGCTGAATCATTCACTGTCCCTGCATTCAAACAGCATCTATACACGATCCCCAAAGGGTGTTTCAGAAACCCAAACACCTAGTCAATCAGACTTTCCATGCCAGTGGCGTAAGGTAGTTTTGACGGGCCCCAGTGCACACTTTTACGACGGCCCCAGTGCACACTATTATGACAGACCCAGTGCACACTATTATGACCCAGTGCACACTATTATGACAGACCCAGTGCACACTAGTTAATAGTTATTGTATATATAATACTGTACTGGGAAAGCAGAGAGGTCAGAGAGAAAGCTATCAGAACCACAGTGCTCACTGACACACAGTAATGTAAACACTCATATCTGATATAAAGGCAAGAGTGAAATGAAGCCTATAGCCCACAACGAGACAGAAGAGAGCTGGAATGTTTAACAAAAAACACCACCATGTCCGGTTACAGTTATTATTATTGTGTTGTAAGTAACTCCTTGTATCCACCCTTATAAGGAAAAAAATCCAATTAAAAACAAAGACAACATTGATCCCACAGTGATATTCTTATCATGATGTCCATGACCCACACTTATTGCACACAAGCAAAGTTTAAACACTAAAGTGTTACCCCCAGCATGTAAATTGGGGGGCAATGTGCTCCTATGATGAGAGCAAAGTCCCTTTAGGGCCTGCTATGTTTTCTTAGACTGATCTGTCTCATGATTGTTAAATGTTGAAATCAAAGGTGATATCTTGCAATTTGGCATTTAGACTGGCAGACTCTGCCATGAGACAACAACAGATCATTCCAGCTAGACCGGTTTGGCCTGGTGTTGTGGAAAACTCCAGACACTGCCAGATGCCAAACCCATGTCTCACCAGAGCAATCTATCATCTGATCAGAAGGTTAGGGAATCTGATTCAAACCGTGTTTTTGCAAGCAAGGGCCCATCTCACTCGTACTGTGCTCAAATTACCACAACAACATGATGTGCTGTAACCATTCAAATTATCAAAACGACATGATGTGCTGTAACCATTTAAATTACCATAATGACATGATGTGCTGTAACCATTCAAATTAAAAAACTTTTTGGGTAAAGGACACTACTTACACAGCCAAAGGATTTGTTACTAACAACTCTGATTCAGATGTCAACAGAATTTACAGCCGATTACCTCAGATTCACGTATTGGTTTCTAAGTTCTCAATGAGTTTGTTATATTTTATTATCTTGTCACCATGAGCCCAAGCTCCAAATCCTGGACAGATAAACAGTTGGCCTAAACGACTTGCTGTGGTGAGACTTGACTCTTGAGCTAGTGCCCTTCATGTTTAATGTTTAATCTTTAACTACGTGGACTGTGGTTAGCAACAATCAAGCCAACTGAACACAAAGGGAAAAAGAGAAAAAACAACTAACACCATTCACACAACATTCACACAACATTCACACAACAAATGGAGTCTATGTCCCTGCTGTCTGTGGTTAACACGAACACAGACAGCAGGGAAGAGAGAGACAGGTCACAGAAAAGTCCCTACTCTCCCCCACAGGTCTCCTCACACTACTTCCTGTTTCACTGAAGGGAAGAAAGGCTATTGGCTGCTGTTGTGACATCACTAGTTACTAGCAGAGTGAACTCTGAAACAGGCTGAGGGAGTAGTTATGGGTCGTTACTGGGAGATTCACTCATGGTACACCAGGAAATGCAAAGTCATTAAAGTTTATAGAAATATATCTGTTTTCACCTCACAACACAACACAAAACCCCTGAATGCAAAACAAACTTCTGACAGAGACATTTTGAAATCTGTCAATAGATAGTATCAATCTAACATCTGAATTCATGCACTAACATGCGTGCACAAATATTGTTCTTCATATTAAATTTAATTAATAAAAAAATGTATCATAATAAAATAGCTTTTAAAAGGCTTCTGTGCAGTTAAAACAGAGCATAAAAAACGTCTCCTCAGAAGGAATGGGTGTTTTACCGTAATTTCCGGACTATTGAGCGCACCTGAATATAAGCCTCACCCACTGAATTTAAAAAAATATATTATTTTTAACATAAATAAGCCGCACATGTCTATAAGCCGCAGGTGCCTACCGGTACATTGAAACAAATTAACTTTACACAGGCTAAAATGAATATCAAAAGTAATACAATAGTGATGCATATTCTTAGTTTTGCCAGTTACGATAAGTGCACTGTTGCTTTAAGAGAGCACAGTTGCAAGAGTCAATCAGAAGCTAGAACGTTAGATTGAAAACAGCGAGATAGAAGAAAGATGCTAGTTTGAAACCAGTGAGCTAAAGAACTTGAAAAGACTGGATTTGTATTGTTGTAAACTGTTTTGAGTTGTGTTCTGTCTACGCCGGTAGACTGTGGTTACTTTGACATTAGTAAAGTTATTGAGATACTGAGAAATCGCGGGGAGCTAAGCATCCATGCGGCTGCATCCATGCTAGCATCCTAGCTCCACAAAGCCACCATATACAGTCACAGGTATCATAATCCATAAATTAGCCGCGTCGTTGTTTAAGCCGCGAGGTTCAAAGCGTGGGAAAAAAGTAGCGGCTTATAGTCCGAAAATTACGGTACTTCGGTTGAGGCCCATGGAAAAACATGGAAAAAACTAAAAAAGGCCAAATGAGGGTCAGTTCTGGTACGAAGGGAATTGTCTGGATTGCTAAGAACTGGGACGGGACAAATTAATCTAACCTGTATTGACTGGCTTGGTCTAAACTGACATAAAACGTGGGTTAAACCTTGGCTAAATAACCCTTGTCGGGTAAGACACTTGTGTCAATGTGCCAGAGTGTGCATGCCAACATTTTTAAATAGTGTTTCTGGCCATTTGAGTGTGTAATGTTAGCTTCACACAGAGAGCAGATACGTGATTTGGGCAGCAGGAATGTGAATGAATGCATTCAGCATGTATCTGCTGGCCTGCTGTCAATCACACAGCTGAACATACTTGAATACTACAACGCTTCATTTCCAGTGGATTTAGAGTCAATATTGATGAGATTAATGAGTTTATGGATGAATAGGCCTTCAACACCAAAAAATGAGGGGTAAATAAGGGAGTCTTATTAAATAAAAGACTCAAAAAATGCTCCTGCAGCTCAGCTGATACTGTACTGTACTGTAAATCACTATGAAGTTTGAAAAGCATCTTGATGGAGATAATTTCCAAACACTGTTAATGACTTAAGAATATAATAATCAAGTGCCTTGTATTATTAATTACCTTATATGAATCATGTGCTTATGTAAGCAGGAACATGGCTTTTCTGTGTTTCTGCGTGTGTGTAACTTATAATATTAGGTGCCACTTAGTCTGCATATGTACAAGAGCATGTTTAGACCAGAGGTGATAAGAAGGTTCGAACTGTGCTTCTTCCAACCTTGCAAAACTTCCATCCTTGCCTCGGACGTGAGAAATCCACCACATGGTTATCCCTGTTGAACGCTCAACTTCTGTCTATATAAACCTTGTCCGATGTGTTTATCGTTGCTTCACTTTCAGCCTTGTGCTGGGGGTGAGCCCGATTGCAATTGTTGTCTGTCTAATAAATATACTTATATGCAGCTCCGGAGTCCTGAGGTAACTAGGGTGAATTTTCACCTATCAATCTGATCAGATGGTGTGTGGGGATTAAGATGAATAATTCTGAAGGGATTTGAATACCATTGTGTGTACTGGTGATGTCTCTGCACGGTGCCACAGGAGGTGATCTTTGCCTCAGACCTGGGGTTGCCACCTATGTGGAGAAATAAGGGACGCATTTATAAGATCTTGTGCCTTCCATGAGACACACACTAAGTAGTGGTACAGTTTTAACATTTACGTTAAAAGTACTCCATTCTGTCTTGTGCCATGACCTGCAGACAGGATACTGTGAAATGGACAAGTGGACAATGACCAGAGGTGGGAAGGCCAGGTGTAGGAACATTATTGAGCCCTTCTGTGTTTTGGGTCAACTGTTCAGATCTGCTTTTAGCATTGCTGTGACATGACCATTGTTAAATAATAAATAGTCATTTTCCCCACAATCTTTATCTCTTAGATCCCATGGTTGTGGCACATTGAGGCTTTCTGTTAGTGCACCAGCTGATCCGCTGATGTGCTGAAATACTAAACTAAGACTCTCTCAGCCTGTGGGTCAGATCAGCTGGCTCAGGCCACGGGTGCAGCACAAACATTAAAGGACTTTCACTTTCCACCGCTAACCTTTCACTCCCTCTGAGAATGAAGAACCTCCAGCACACAACCTGGATCCGTGCACGACGACTTTGGGTTTCGTGTTTGCGTCTGATGCAGACCACCGAAAGCCACTACCCCTAAACGCTTAGGCCAAGAGGAAGACAAACACAAGCGTCTGCAGCCAGCCATCATGTTTGTCCACCTCAAAACTGCTGACCTGATACGCAGAGATGAAGCTTCACTTCTCTTTAATGAGTGCAGGCGATCGCAGACAGCACTTTCAATATGACATTGTTTGGCTCAGCTTCCTCATAGCAAACCAAACCTTAAGTGCTGTGTTTGCTTGAGTTTAAATGACAGTAGAAGATACTGAGGGTGTAATGCAGATACTAGGCCCTGATGCTGTAGTAAAAAGCCTCGTCTTCTGACAGTGCTGACAAATGAAGTCCAGCTTTCTGACAGGCATGAAAACTAAACTAGCGTTGTGTTTGGATACATTCATGGTTGTGTAATTGTAGAGGATGCTGACCATGAGAGTTGTATGTAGTAGATACTGAGCGTGATGCTCAATCCAAAGGCCTCTGCGTTAGCAGTGTGGTTGACTAATGCATCCTTAGTTGCAGAGCCACATCTTACAGTATGTGTGCTCAACCATGGGATAGTGAGAACCTACAGGCAGTAGTGAATAAAGATCACTTAATACATTTCACAGTGACCACTTAAACCACTGCAGATTCAAAGTGTTATAAGAATAATATAGTTATATAGAGGACACGTTTTTTGTTTAGGATTATGGACAAATTATGATTAATATTATCAGTAGCAGTAGTGATGATGGCAGTAGTAATAGTAGTAGCAGTGCTGCAAGGCCTTTTCTGTCCTCATATGGTGCTATTAGAGGTCAAAGCAGGCTCACTGTTTTTTTCCATTGCATTGTTTGTTCTCAGAAAGCAAACAAGTGAAAGTGAAACTAACTTTGGTTACACAAACATCCCTTTTCGAAAACCACCTCGGAAAGTCCCAAACAAGAACCAGTTTACTTCATTCAGCCAATGAGGTCTTTTTAAAACACAGACGTCATCTGTTGCTGGAAAGAGACACATTTCAATTTTCAGAGGAGCTTCAGCTCAGGATACAAGACTCTGTGGCACAAATCTGTGTGACACAACAGCGCCCCTAGTGTCATTACATCCAGTGGCACACCCTCTGGGAAAGTCCCTCGGGTGCAAGACTTGACTTTATTGAAGCCAATGAGATCAGATGATCACCTGTTGCTAGGAAGGGCCCCATTTCGTTTTGAAGAGGAACTTTTGGGCAGAAAAAAATGGCTGAGAGCTTCAGCGCTATGACACAACAGCACCCCTAGTGTTCCTGTTGTCTTATTATTTGCTCTTCTAAATGAGGCACTGGGAAATATCATTTTTATCTGCATAGACTACATAGAGTTCCACAAAATGCCTTTTTTTATAGATTACTGATAATAAAAGAACCTCACAGGGGTATTTATCTAGACATTTGGTGCATAAAATGAGCATAGAACTCTCTCACAGAATAGTAAGTGAATATCCAGGCCATGTAAACACTGTGTGTGAGTGTCAGAGTGAGTCTCGTATACATGAAGTTGCTCGGTTTTTATTCATTTAAATTAAATCTATTGCCCCATTAACCAACACAGTGTGACCCTGATAAGGATTGTCTACCAAGTTGAACATTTATCCCATGATTAGACTGATGGAAACGGTCTGTTTACCAAAGAGTAAATGGCTCTCTCTAGTGGTTAAACCATAATATTACCTGGACCAGTTTACATACATAGAGTAAAACGATAAAAAACAAGACACTATTGAAACCTGGGAGATGGGAGATGAAGAGATATTGTACTTTTCACAGTGCTAGATATTATTTTTTTAAGGGAAAGACATTTATCCAGCTTTCATGCTAACTAAACTAATTCTTGTAAGCTCTACGAACTGAAATTCAGTTCATGTTTTGTTTTTTGTTGTTGCTCAGGAGTTTATAACAAGATAGGAATTTGCTGTATTGTAAATAGCTAAACAAAATATGTATTTGTTTGTAAAGAGCTACAAGAATGCAAACAGTTTAGGGTTATGCTGCAAATGACAGGCTCTATTCGGTTAACATAGAAGTAGGTGACATAAGGAGCTCGCAGTCATTCGCGCCATCTAGTGGCTGAGAGGAAGAGAGGAACTTTGCTAAATTTGAAATGTTAGATGGGGGTAGCAAACTGAGATATTTGGATTGTTGCAGAGAGTCAGACCTTCTTGGACCCACTCAATCTTTCAAAATGTATTTTAATTCGCTGAGTGTGAGACCTACTTGGATCCACTCAGTCTTTTAAATGTTATTTTTATGCGCTGAGAGTGAGAACCACTTGGATCCACTCAGTCTTTTATATTCTATGTGTATTCAGTGAGAGTAAGACCTACTCAATCTTGGGGTTGGTTGGTGTTTGTCTGGGCAGTGTACAGCCACCTTCTGGCTCAGATCTGGGTGTTTTTTATATAAGTGTGAACAGCACACATCACATGAAATTTGATCTTTTCAATTCTGATTCATGACATTTTAGTGTGTCCTCCTAAATCAGATCCAACGTGACCTCAGTCTGAACAGTCATGTCAGAATTTTCCGGTATTTTAACTCTAGGTCAGGGGTGTCAAACTCAAATACACAGAAGGCCAAAAAAGCTGCGTCTAAGTCGAGGGCCAGACATATTCAATATTTATTGAAAAAAAAAGATATATTATATTTTGTTCATATGTACACTTAACATAGGCCTATTGAATCTGGGACAAGCAGCCTAAAGCTCAAGCCTATAAGTTATTGCCTATAAACACAGATCAAATTTCTAAATAAAATGAACATCAGTGGCATTCGTTTCTTATGCTGCTCTTTTCTGCACATCGGAGGCACTCCATCTGTGGTCAGTCCCAGAAGTTTGTCCCAAGGCAGCTCCATTTCATTTACACATTTGGATACCTCTTCAAAGAGATCTTTCCCCGTAGTTGTGCCATGCATTGATTTAAATCCAAAAAGTTAATCTATAACGCACAGAGTCGAGTCCACTCCACGGATGAAGATTGACAGCTGGGCAGTATCAGATGTGTCGCTGCTTGCATCCACAGCAAGGGAGTATGCGATGAAATCTTTTCCCTTTCCCATCAGCTGTTTTTGTAGATTGGTGGCAAGGTCACATGCACAATCAGCAATGGTGTTTCTGCTCAGGCTCACATTTAAAAATGCTTGCCTTTTATCAGGGCACAAGATGTCGCAAACTTTTATCATGCAGTTCTTGACAAATTCTCCCTCAGTAAAGTGTTGGGCTGCTTTAGCGATTTTAAGGAGGATGTTAAGCAGTGGCAGGATCTGAAAATCAATCTAATTGGAAGGATAAACCTTTTCAAAATGATGTGGCTACCAAAATTCCTGTTTAAATTCCAAACTATTCCTATAACTCCACCAAAATCTTTTTTCAAGGACGTAAACTCCACTCTGTCTTCATTTATATGGTCTAATAAAGCAAGTAGATTGAAAAGGAAACTGTTGCACTATCCAAAAGAGGAGGGAGGCCTTAACCTTCCAAATCTTGAGGTTTACCATGTAGCTGCACAGATGTTCTATGTTGATCGTGTAATCAATAACACAAACGAAGATCCATGGATAGAGATACAAAACAATCAATTACAAAAAAACAGCCTACTAGTAGCTCTCTTTTCCAGGGACAGGGTTAAATCAACAAACTTTATTAACAACTGTACATTAAATGCTTGGAACAAAATCAAGGGAATTCTAGGCCAAGAAGGGCCACCTAGACATATAGATTTGGAACAACCCTTCAATAAATATCCCAAATTCCCGGCTACAGTGGGATATGTGGTCAAACCGTGGTATTCAGAAGATATCAGACATTGTAAGACAGAATTCAGTTCTACCCTTCCAGGAACTAAAAAGTCAATATCATTTAAAAGATGTAGAAGTTTTTAGGTATATGCAATAAAAAAAATTGATTAATTCCAACTTTGATTTTAGTATGCAGGTTAGTCCAGAGTTGTCGACTCTCCTAAACCAGGAGGAAAAAAGCTGATAGGCTCTGTATACAATATCTTGATAAAAAAGGAAGGCAGTGACCAGCTACTAGAAAATATTTAAAACAAGTGGACTGAAGACTTAGGATATAACATTAAAGATAAATGGAAGGACTGCCTGACTCTTTCATATAAGATAACCACTAATGAAAATGTGCGCTTAATTCAGTTTAAATTAATGACAAGAATATACTATAGTAGAGAGAAAATTCTGAAAAGGTCTGGGAGGGGGTGAGTGGGTTGGGGAGGGATTGGGATACGGGGCTTGATGAGAGGGATATAAGGTAGAACTGAAGGGGTGGGGATAAATGGGGCCACCTATGTAGTACTATAGGGGAAGCATGAATTACTACAAGATAGCTTAAAATTATGGTTTTGTTTGTAAAACTTAAATGATTTGTGATTATTGTAATTCCTGGTACCCTTTCATACTTTCTGTTACCTTCTTACCAAATAAAAAAAAAATAAAAAAAATGCTTTAGCGATCTCCGCTACTACAATAAAGCTTGCCTTCAGCCTCACTTTGTGATTTGGCTTTTACGAACACAGTCTGCTGTGACACCAGCCTTCTTTTCAACTCCTCTACCTTCTGGAGCTTCTGTTTCATGTCCAGATGTTTGTACTAGTCTTGGTGTTTCGTTTCATAGTGCCGTCTTAAATGATATTATTTCACAACAGCCACATCGGCTCCGCACACAAGACAAACAGGCTTGTCCTTTACATCGGTAAATATATATTCTGCCTCCCACCTCTCCTGAAAACCCACCGTTCGTTTGGCCATTTTTTGGGGGGGAAAGAGAGTGGCCGCAAGCTAAACTTTGACTTCAGGTGATGAGGCTGCGGCATGGTCTGCAATCACTGACTACTATTATGTTCTGGTAGACTGGGTAAACCCAGCCCGATCTGCAATCTTAAATAAGATTGAGCTTGGTCTGGTGATAGCCAGGATAATGTTTTGGTGTAATACACAGAGGACTGACACTGACAACTTTGGCACTTTATTCTCTATTTAATGAGAGCAAAATATTTAAAAGGAGGATTTAAAAAGTGGTTAGAAAAACTAGCATGTTAGCTAACGTTAACTCCAGATTAGCTCACGGTTGTTAAAAAATAAACCACCTTCATTTTTTTTTTTAGCTACTTGAAAAAAAACATCCTGGTCATCCCTTTCTGCCTGAAACAGACGCCTAGGTCTGAACACGGCCAAAAGCACAACATATTTCAGTCCCAGAATTAAAAAAATCAACAAATGCTGTCGGTAGGAAAACTGTATGATCAGGGAAAGTGTATTAAAACCGGATGTCGTCACTTTAAGCCGGTCTCTGGTTGGATAAAGCTTTTCAGCAGAAATGGACAAGGACCTTTGATTTATTCTGTAGGAACCATGCCGATGCCTGACTTTTAATATTGTGTGACGTTGTTGAAGTTCAAGTTCAACATTAATAGCGATTGAATTACCCTTGTGTCGTGTAATCGCTAGCGGTAAATAAACGTTAATAACTTGAATGACTGATTAAGGATATATGTTACACATCACAAACACATGTAATCGATGGGTTTTGGGGGAAATGAGGTAATTGGTTAGCTTAAATTGCAGTATCTTAGGCGAGCTAATTGACCTGGCTAGCTATGGCGGAATTAACAGTGCTAGCTTTGTGTTTGGTCATATAGCTTCGTAAAAGTTCGGTTAACAAGTCACTTGTGTGTTTAGTTGTATGACTTCGTAAAAGTCCGGTTAACAAGTCAATTGAGCATTAAGCCACCTGACTATAATGGGTCTATTCATATTAGCATGCTAACGTTAGACTTATTAGCAGCGAGGCTAGCTAGCTACTATGTGTTCCAATGGATTGTTGGTCTAAGCGTTAGCTTCAGTTAAGACCTACGTGTACCACATGAACAACTAAACGAGTCAATGTAGACATATAAAAAGTTGTGTAGATAGCTTTATTCACATAAGCCGTATAACTTCACAAAAATAATAATAATTTAAAGAAAACCGATCGTTTGCATGCCAGGCGATCAACACAACTTCTCAACTAAAAAGTAAAGGTCCTTGTCCATTTCTGCTGAAAAGCTTTATCCAACCAGAGACCGGCTTAAAGTGACGACATCCGGTTTTAATACACTTTCCCTGATCATACAGTTTTCCTACCGACAAATGCTGTTCCACTAATGGGTAAATAAAGTATGGTATTGCCTAGTGCTAGTTGTAGGTAAATAGCTTGCTTATGTAGCTATAATCATAATGTTTGCAGAAGGATCTTTGTGACTTAATGCTATTATAGCCAGAGAATGTCTCAAAAGGGTGCTTTGGCCACTAAAGGGAAAACTTGGGCAACTCTGACTTACTTTCCTCTTCCTCGAAAAAAACCTCCTTCCATCTCGTCTGTGGAACAGCTAGCGCAACGCTTCAATCAAAGAGTATGGGAGTTGAATCTGGTGCGTGATGTGTAGGAAACCAGGAAAACGCGGAGTGGATTTCTATTGCTATGGATATTCCCGCTACTGATAAAGTGGAACGGATTTGATTGTGAAGCAATGGAAAGAACGCTGGACTAGTACAGGGGTTTTCAACTGGTTTTGTCCCAGGGACCACCATTCTGACTAGAAAGTAATTTGCGGCCCACTGATGTGCCTGCACGCGCGCCGCTGCCACGCCCCCTCCCCCTGTACAGATATTCTGCCTATAATACTTAAATATGTGAAATTATCAGGGTACATCGCTAGCCGCCGCCACGCCCCTCCCCCTGCACAGATATATGCCTATAAGACGATATTTTCACGATATTCAAGAGTAATCTGGAAATGAGTTTAAATATCAAAGCGAATTTATAAAAATAAAAAAATTCAATGGTGAACTGATCAACATAGGCTCATGTCGCGGACCCCCTGCAATGCCGTCGCGGACCACCAGGGGGCCACGGACCCCCTGTTGAAAACCCCTGGACTAGTAGACCAGTGGTGCACTAATATTTTAATGTCAAATGTGGGGGGGTCCAAACTAATTTTTTTTTAAAGTGAGGGGGACGTGACCCCCCCAAGTTATATTGTGGCGACGCCCATGTATATATGTCTATGGCCGCAGCAGGCCAGCTCTGATAGACATAACATATCATCTAGAGCAGACCTGGGCAAAGTGCGGCCCAAGGGCAATTTGCGGCCCTTTGGCTGTCCCTGTGCGGCCCGCGGAGGTCAATTGTAAATTAGGAATCAAACGTAAAACCTGTACTTATTATACGGCTTTTCAGAATGTTCCAAAAAGTTCCTTTGATTTGAATGGGCCATCCCAACGTTCGCAGGTCTGTAATTTCTTTATATTCACTGCTGCGAAAAATGTATGACTGCTGTCATTGGCAACGGGTTTTGTGCTTATAATTCACATCTTTCATATCATTCCGCAACGCAAGTAGTCCAGTCATTTAACGTAACTGAAAGTCATTGAAACTTGAAGTCAGAAGGTGAGTTGCTTCGCATTTGCGTGAAGAACTAAACGGCAACAAAATCATTAAAAAGAGGTATTTTGGAGAAATGTCTTCTATTGTTTTGGCAAGTAACCGTATAATAAGCGGGATGTTTTTTTTATTTCCGTAGGCCTACATTCGTGCGTGTGTGCGTCACTGCGACCATTTGCGCTGATAAAAATTGATATTACTATTAATTTGTATACTATTGCATTGCAAGCTTGCTCTCGTGTGTGTGTGTGTGCCATGTGTATTGATCGTCTGGGAACACCTTTAATACTGCAAAAACATGCTCATTTTCAAAATCGTTTTGGTGAATGTTGATTAAATAATGTTGGCGTTTTTACTATGCCTGCACCAATTTTTTTTTGATAGCCTAAATGTAACATTTACTCTTACCAGTAGCAGTTAATCAAAACCATACAATGTAATGTTTTTTTTATAAAGAGATACAACTTATATTGAGCAGAATTGAGTTCAGCCTATTGGTCCGGCCCTCCACAACAGTCCCACTATCTCATGTGGCCCCTTGGGGAAATTAATTGCCCACCCCTGATCTAGAGGGCCAAATACACCGTGGCCCATTCAAATCAATGGAACTTTTTGCAACATTCTGAGGAGCCGGCAGGCTGGGGTTAAATCGCTTAGCGGGCCTTGAGTTTCACACGTTCTTCACAATTCTGTGCTGGCAGTGAATACAAACATGGAAGACAAAGACAGCTGCAGTGAAAGTAAAAGTAAAAAACTAGTGATGGCAAGGTGAAGCTTTACAAAAAAGTGTTGGTCGATTACTCAAAGCTTTTTAAATCAGACCTCTGCTGGCCAAACTTAGGAAAAGAGCAAAATGTTTCACAACCGCCCAGGACATGAATCTCCTTGAGGCAAAAATGAATGGATGGATAGATGAATAAATAAATGAATTCATATATAAATAAATATGTTCCATTGCCTGGTCCGTGTAACGCTTTGCAGTTTTTTGCTCAACTCGCACCCTCAAAATGTTCAATGAAATGAAAAATAGGTTTGAAACTTTCATTATCCATTCTTTTTTTCCTGATTACTTCACAGATGGATGACTGTCTCTCAGTTTAATTTTTAATTTAATTTTTATTTTTTTTTATTGAGATTTTGAAACACAAATACAGTAGACACAATAACACTGGGACAAGCAAGCAAACACACAACACCACAAAATAAAACAAGGGAGGAAAGAAAAAAAAAGAAAAAAAAGGTCCAGAGTGGTTAGTTACCTATAAAGTAAATGTAGTACATAACATCTTATTCAGAGCCAAGGTGGATTGTCATCTGTTCGACATATAAAATAAATGGACGCCATGCCACATCAAATTTCCCCATTTATCCATTTATAGTGTATCTCATTTTTTCAATCTTAAGAAAAACATGACATCACAGATCCATCTGCCAAAGGAAGGGGGTGGTCACTCTTCCAATTTAAAAGAATGAGTCGCTGTGCTAAAAGGGAGGAATAGGCTATACTATTTAATTGTGGCTTTTGCAGAGGGAGATTGTCTGCCGACCGGTACACCAAAAAGTCCAATGAAAGGACAGGGATCAATAGTTAAACCTGAGATTGCTGAGTATACCTCAAATATTGAGGACCAGAATGCTGTTAAACTAGATTATTCCAAATAAAAGATGAAAAAAGACTATTAAGCTTTGTAAAAAATGCTTTTGTAAGGAAATATGGGATGCACTGAAATTAAAATAAGAATTTGGGAAGGATATTCATTTAAATTATACTGATTCGCCCGGCTGACAAAGGCATAGTGGACCAGCGGGTAAGATCCTGTTGGTTACGCTCCAAAAGTCGAGTAAAATTGGCCTTCAAAAGTTGGGAGTGGGACCTTATAATACACACACCAAGATAATTAAACGTATTATTAGTCACTTTGAAAGGTAGAGAGAGAAGTGAGGTCTGATTAGCAATTGTAGTAATGGGTAAGAGCTCACTTTTGTCAAGGATGTTTAAGGATGGTAAGAATATGCGGAATAGATGTAAGAGGGTCGGATATATACAGGAGGACATCGTCTGCATATAGAGACATTTTGTGTTCCTGATTTGCTCTGAAGATCCCTTTGATAACAGTTTGACCTAATCAACATTACAGTCACACAATACACTTTGGCCAAAGCTGGCATAACCCTAGGCATAAGCGGATTATGATGTGACGGGCCCCTGGGCCTGGACGCATAAAAGGCCAATGCCAATGCACATAGATACACACAGCGCATATACGCACAATTAAGACCAGAAAAAACAGGATTTACAGTACAGCCATCTGAACATTAAAAACTAACAACACAATAACAAGAAATCAATTTCCGTTCGGGTCCCCCTGACCTCCTGGGGCCCGGCAGGCCCGTGCGGTACACCTGCCTGTAGGCCTACTGGACATGAATCCAAAGATGGTCTTCTTTAAATTGAAGCGCCCCGTTAAAACAACAGGCATAGAGCATACTGTAATAATTGTATGAATGTTTCAGCATGGTAAAATAATTTCGTGTTTTGCAGTGCAAAATTAGTGGAAAACAGTTATCATAACCTTTGGCGATTGTGATCATAAATTGTGACGATTTGAATCAATCCATAGTGTGATAAAGAGAAGAGGATAGGGGACTGTCTCTTTAAATAGGGAGAAAGCGCACCGTCTCTCCGTAACCACCGCCTTCGCTTAATCGGACGGTCGTGATGTAGTAGCGTTCGGATCAAGAGGCCGGACAACAAATGAAGACGATAGCACATAGAAGGTGAGCCAATTGATTTACTCTTGAACCAAATGTTTTGTAATGGGCTTGTGTCTGCTACCGTGTTGTCATCTATACGGGAGCGTATTCTGGAGTTCATATACCTGCCATATTAGGCATCTCGGTGCATCTTATTGTCCGCAGCGTGACCGCTTATGATAAAATACAAAGGGCTGTAACGTTAACAAACGGAGCTTGTTCAGGATCCCTTGCACATAATCCATCTAAAACGAACCACATTTAGGCTACTGTCTGTCCTTAAACAAAGACACCTGGAAACAGCCGTTTCTCCATTTTGTTCTAAATTATTCATGGGGCATTTGAGGATAAATAGGCGCCCCTTAAATGGTCAGTTGTGTGAGTTGATGTTTTTCATTACGAGACTTTTTCAGCTGAATCAGAAGAGTTAGGTTTTCTGTAGCCTATCTGAATTCGGTGGAAATAATAGGGAGATCAAGTGTTACGTAATCCATCGCAAACCAGCGAGCCTTGTAGGCTACAGGAGATTTGCCGCGTTGAGCCGGAGCATCCCAGCCGGTAAGAGCTATCTGCGTAGCATCTGCCAACTCATGCTCACGCCACAGCAACACACACACACACAGCGTATGGCGTCCAGAGAGTAGGGAAGACAGAAACCCTGGGATTGTAGATTTGGGCTTTATATATAGACTGCTTTCAGGTGTAGCGGACACATGTCATAATATCCCAATCCTTTTAGTTGCTATGCTTAAAAATTAGACGAAATATTGTACGCTGGGTGCTATTACGAGAATTTGACGCGCGTGTTGAATAAGTGGTTTGTAAAGTGTTTATTTACTTTTGTTGGAACAAAAGTATATTTGCTGGCAAATTAAGGAATATGTGAATTACTCCTCATAATTTACCTGATTACAGTCCTTGATATGTGCTTAAAATCAGTAACCAATGCTACAAATTAACTTAGTTAGTCTTGACATGTGTTTGGCTGGGGTCTACACTAACCCTAACCCGTGTCTCTTTTCTTGGTCTTTCTCTTTCTCCGTCACACACATACAAATACACACACGCCATTCAGTCTAAGTTTCTGGTGAAATTGTCCGTGTTAAGACACCTGACCCAGGGAAGCCTCTCGTGGGCCCAGTGAAGCGGTGATGTGAAGACGAATCTGATTGGCTATGAGTCCGGAGAGCGATGAGAGAGCTGATTAGATGATTGGATG
>NC_045158.1:2666275-2711275 GCF_900700415.2 Clupea harengus | reverse complement strand
TGGGTCACGGCCACTCCCACTCCTGTGGCTTCCTGTAGCCGTCTCAGTTTGATGATGTCAGCTGAAGCAGCTGTGTAGCTATGCTTCCTGTAGCCATCTCAGTTTGATGATGTCAGCTGAAGCAGCTGTATAGCTATGCTTCCTGTAGCCGTCTCAGTTTGATGATGTCAGCTGAAGCAGCTGTATAGCTATGCTTCCTGCAGAAAGCTGCATTGTTGTTGCTGCTGCTGCTGCTGCCTGTTCTGTGGTTTATTCCTTTTCTGTGTAGCTGCTAATCCACATCTCTGTGTGTTTGTTTGTGTGTGAGTGTGTGTGTGTGTGTGTGTTGGGGTGAGGGGGGTTTAAGGGGGTGGTGATGGTCTCCATTAAATCAGTAAACGTTGCACGGTTTCACCTATTTTACTCACGGAGAGGAAAAAGAGATTGTCAGTTGGCACACAGCGATGATGTCATCATCTCACGTGTCAACACTATTGTTTACTGTTGGCTCCATAGATGGTACATTCCTAACAGACTTTCAGTGATTAATGCTAGTTAAAAACTAGCTAATTTCCACTTTGTATGGCAATGTCATTGCGCACATTGTTACATTTAGTATCAATATCAGGATTTTTCTAATCCCGATGTTCAATTGGTATGACTTTACCAATCCAGAACGTTTCAGTTATGAAGCAGTCAAATGGGGGTCAGAGGAGCCTTTCCTTGTCGTTTGATGACTTCTTCTGAAGCCGCTAGAGTGTGGAGGGTTAAAGGTCGAGGCTTCAGATGGTCTCACTCTTAAGGGTGTCGGATCACTAGGGCTGTGCTAGAGCAGGAGTGTGCTCACTGGGATTCATTCTGCTGAAGTACAAATTAATTTAAGATGTGAAGATCATTTATTTAATCTGTTGACGATCTGTGAAAAAAACACAGTTGCAAGCACATTGTACACACTTTCTCACACACGCACACACTCACAAACATTTACATGCTCTCTCTCATCCGCTCTTTCTCTCTCTCTCTCTCTCTCACACACACAGGCCCGCACACACACACACACACACACACACACACTGCAGATTGCAAACCTTCACACAGATACACATAAAACACTACTTAAGTACAGTTACTTTTGGTCACCCCATGGCTATACTATTTATTTATATTTATTTACTGTAAATACATTTGTTATTTATTGGCATAGTTTTTTTTCATACAAAGGAATCCCTAGCTTTATATTTTGACAGATATAAAGCCTTACACAAATCGCCCACGCACACACACACACACACACACTCATCATATGACCTGGAGTCCTTGACTGCTCCACTTCTTTCAAGTTTCCTTGGAGTGCTGTTCGTTCCCACAGACAGATTAAAACACGCTCACAGTCACACACACACACACACACACACGTTCAGAAATTGTAGTTTCTCTTAGGGTTATTCTCATCATCTTCTCGTTCTTCCTCATCTCTTCACACATCATACAGACACACACTTCTGCACCTGCCAAACACACTTGCATAAGCACAAATGCACTTCGCCCACACTCACAAACACACAGACATGGATACATATAGAAAGTGATATGTCAATAGACCCACATTAGGCCATGTGGCACTAACAACAAGGGACGCTGGCGGCGTAGTTATATACAGCAGTTGCCATTCCTTTATCGAGGTGTTTGTGAATTGGGCATCACTGTCAGACCCAGAGAGATCACATAGAGCCACGAACTCCATGACCTCTGGTTCCTGTCTCATTCTGATAGGATCAGACTGATGCCGGTGACTGTTGCCATGGACACAGCTCAGGAGAGACGAGGTGTCCAGCTAGACCATGGCCATCCATGTGCAGCAGTGTCCATGCCCCCCCCCCCACACACACACACACACACACCCACACACCATCCTGACACAGCCTCTGGTAATCCCTTGAGAATTACTGAGCTTGCGCCGAAAGAAGCACAGATTGACCTAGATTATGCTTTCACACACACAGACACTTGCCAGCTCACATCCGCATAGCAGCAAAGTCTGTAAGCTTACACTCTGAAAACAAAGATCAGTCAGTGTTCTCCTTCTGTCTGTTTTAAGTGTTCTCACATTCACACACCTTTCCAAAAGCACATTAACACACACACACACATAGAGTACAGGATATGTGATGATTGTGTCTTTCACATGAGTAAGCTAACCTGCCTTATCCATTTCAATACTCTTCTAACACATCCGTTTGGATATTTGTTGTTGTTGATGTTATCTGGTCCGCACATGCAAACCTTCAGTAAGGCGAAGCGTAAGAGAACTGCTGCAGGAGTCCTTGCCACGAACGGGCCTGAGCCCCCACAAGAACCCAAGTTCTAGTCCGGTCTGAGGGCCTTTCTTGGTTCCACTTGGTCCAGCACATTTCCTGTCATAATCTCTACTGTCCTATCAGTACAGACTAAAGAAAGCCCAAAACAAGAGGCCTGCTTGCTAGAGGTGTCACTACAGTGGCTATATGATGACTATATATGTTAACTAGTTTAATTTTAAAAAGTCTATAAAATAAATGCATGTGGAAATTATATCCGCAAATTGACCTAACGCAAGTATAATGGATGACGGACTGCACGGTGTTCAGCTAGAAAACGCACTTTATGGTGTAACGGCATTACCGAACAGCGTGAAGTCCGTTATCCCTTACATAATGGACCGTGACTATGCTGTATATGTCACTTAGCAGGTGCTTTTATCCGAAACGACTTACCGTACAGATGTATATTTTCATTAGTAGCATGCAATGCTGCCTGGGAATCAGACCCATGATCTGGGTGCTGTTACCACCTTGCTCAATCAGTCTCTCTACCAGTTGAGCCCGAACAGAAGCATCTCACTGAACACAGGATTGATGTGGCTGTCGCTGTAGAATTCACGACAGGGAGGTTCTGGATTCCAGTGGTGGAACTACCCTCCCATTAAGATGTCCTCAGATTTTTCTCTCTTTCTGTCTCTTAGTTTGATGTTAATGTGTGAATGTAACCTGGCGCACACACACACTTAATGTTACTCTCTCAAGTGCGTTTGTGTGAGGGTATGTGTGTGTATTTACATATGTCTGAGTATGTGTGTAGAGGAGTGTGTGTGTGTGTGTGTGTGTGTGTGTGTTTTGAATGTTTCCGCTCGAATGTTGTTGCCACTTTGAGCTGGCCAATCACACTCCACGCTCCAAGTGCAGTGGCTCACCTCTTGTGCAACACTATTGTCAAGACTGAGACGATCTCTTTCTCTTTGCACTCAAGTATAGACACTCATATGTAGACTTTCTCAACCTATTTTCCTTTCTGATCTGCTGTCCTACCGGCACTCCTGTCCTTGTGGGCCGTGATCCGCTCCGTGTCTTTGAAGTAGCTCAGCCGCTGTCTTAGTAGCCAAGGGAGCTGCAGAGCTGAACAGGTGGTCTGTTAAAGTGCTTGTTCAGACCACAAGACTCCAGTTGTGCTGTGTGTGTGTGTGTGTGTGTATATATATGTATGTATATGTATATATATATACATACCTTATCTGTGCATGTAAATATGTGACACAAACAACCAATGGCCTTAATGATGATGTAATCACTACTGAAGCATTCCCAAAGGTAACAAAGTATAAAAGATGCTGTTCATTTTTTATCCTGTTATAGTAGTTCTCATATAATCTTAGTGATTTTACTATGTACTTTTGGAATATATATATATAAATGTATATTATCATGTCTTGACATACAAATTAACCAATTTGACATGGAAATATAGGTGAATTTTGTTACCCAAATTATGGAGCACATGTTATGTACTGGGTAGGGGTGGATGTTGACAAGCACCAAAAAGAGAACACAAACTCACAATAAAAAAAAACACAATGTATTTCCTTCTTGCTTTTGCACATCACTGTGGAATAAGTGCTGGCAAAAGAAAAGAGTTTTAAGCAACGCTGTTTCTGTTCCTCTCTTTGTTATTGTTGATCTTGCATCTCTGATTCTCTTTTGGTTGCCATGACAGTGGCAGGTGACAGGTGTGCACTCTGAGATGCCTGTGTGCTGTTGGCAGGCTTCCAGCTCTCTCCTTCTCCCCCTCCTTCATTTCTCTCTCTCTCTTGTTCCTTTCTCTCCCTCCCCCATCTATCCGTGTGAGCACACTGAGCTGTACCCAAGCCATATGCCCCTCCCTCTGGTCTGCTGGCGTTCTTTCCACTCCTCTCCTCTCCCATCACCGTGTCCCTGTTCTATTGATTTTTTTTCTTGTTCTTTTTTTTTTTTTCAGATGACTGTTATTAAGTGATGATTAAATGTTTTGAAGCATTGCTGAGTCTGCTGGTGTCATTAATTCATCTTATTTTATTTATATGTGTTGAATGCCATTAAGTGACTGGTAAGAATAGAATTTCACTCAGATGGTTTGGCTGAATATTCAATGTGAGGTCATGAAAGTGTTGAAGGGAAACCATGGTGTTCATTTTGTGGGGGACATGACTACCAGTATAGTCCCAATCTATGTCAGCTGGTCTGTATGGGTCACAAGTTGATGTAAGTGTGTATATGTGCCAGTCTGCTTTGTTTGTGTTCATGTAATGTGTTTGTATAAATGTGTTTGTATCTGTGACATATCTAATCTGTGTGTGTGTGTGTGAATGTATGTGAGTGATGTGTGTCCATATAAGCCTGTATTGAAAAGTTCATGTTTATACATGTGGGTCAGAATCATATGTTTAGGTTAGCTTGTGTGTGAGTGTCCGTGAGTGTCTGTGTGTGTGAGTGTCTGTGTGTGAGTGTCTGTGTGTGAGTGTGTGTGTGCGCGTGTGAGTGTCAGTGTGAGTGTGTGTGTGCGTGAGAGAGTGTCTGTGCACTTGTGGGTTTGCAGACAAGGCTGGTCATTTCTCTAAGGACTGACCACAGAGGGTTGATCTTAACGAGCCTAATTAGAGCGATCTTACACTCCTTGACCTCTGACAAAGAAAGTCTCCAAGCGCTGAAGGTAGGGGAGGGGGAGGGGAGGGGGGGGGGGGGGGACTCTCTCTCTCTCATACACACAGGTACAACAAAACAGTATATTGAGCTCTTAATTAATTTCTTTGATAGCTGTAGATGAGAGCTGACATACTGATCTCCTGAAAATGTTCAGTTTTCTTTGGATTTATTATAAGTTCATTTTAAGGCTTGTTTAATTTATCACACACATGCTCTCAACAGAGCTCTCACACAAACACACACACACACACACACACACACCCAGGGGAAGGGAGAGACCCTTTGTGTTTACTCAGAGAAGTAGAACCTATCCAGCCCTTCCCTCCAGTTATAACACAACACACAGTGATCACGTTTCCTATGAAGGTCATAGTAAGACAGTACACGCATCAAGATGGCATCATGTGACACCCTATATACAGTGCTGCTTGAAAGTATGTGAACCCCTTGAGCAGTTTAGAGTTTTTTGTTGTTTTACCATGATATTTTATCATCACCAGTTTTCCATATATGAAATGTCAGGTTAATGTTATCAATTGCATGTACTTGTTTCGAGGGAATTGTGTGAGTAGCCAAAAAAACTACATGAAACATGGAATTAGTGTATGTGCAAAAGTGAACCCCCAGCTGCATTGGTAAAGTCAAGTAGGTAACAGATTCGGTGAAACACATTTGGGTGCCAAAGATGGATCCCACCCTCTACTAGCAGAAGATGTTAGCGTTTGTCTTTTTGTTCCTTATTATTTCCAGGGCCGGTTCTAGCCGGATCCATAAGGGTTTAAAACCTTGTGTGTGTGACTGACTGTTACATGTTTGTGCTCTGAAATGGAATTTTGCCATACCGCGCATACACACCCATGAGGCATCAAGGACACACACTCACATGAGGAGACACTGGAGGAGGACCCAAGGGCAAGGTCCCCCCGCATGGCCTTCCCCCTCCAAAACACACACACACACACACACACACCTCTTGTCCTGACCTTTGGGAACGTTTATATGTGCATGAATGACCTAAGCCATCAAAAACTCACACACACACAAAATCACACCAATGACCTGCTCAGCCATTTGTTCTAATGAGATCTGTCTCAGGTTGTGTTTCACATTTTCTCATGGGTGGACGGGCTGGGTGGGAAACTCACCTCTTTAAATGATTCATATCCATCACAGCACAGCAATGCTGGAACACTTAAACAGACCAAGACAAACACCAGGGAAATCCAGGCAACTCAACTCAGCTAGATGGATGGAATGAAACACCTGATGGGGTAACTATTGGGTGGATGCTTCTGATACCCTTAACAGTGGAATAAAACACACACACAGAGATACATTGCATGGTTAAAACCATACAGCATATAGCCAGGGAAGGACCGGAAGAGTGGAAAGAATACTAGGCTTCAGTCTGAAGAGTGGATAGAACACTAGGTTCCAGTCTGTTGGTGTAATGTACTACGCATTTATTCTCAATTTGTCATTCTCACACACACATAACAGGCTCATTTAGGTCTGGCCTTCATGGAATGTTGGAAAGATTGCATGCTGCCACCTCAAAGGTTCATCTAGGTCAATCGATTCACTAACCCTACAGGTAAATCAAAAGTTGCCAAAAACCACCATAGGATGAAACATCTGAGAGGTCTACTCCATGAAACATATGAAAGGTCTGCTCTATGAAACATATGAGAGGTCTACTCCATGAAACATATGAGAGGTCTGCTCTATAAATATGAGAGGTCTACTCCATGAAACATATGAGAGGTCTGATCCATGAAACATGTGAGAGGTCTGCTCTTTGAAACATATGAGAGGTCAGGATGAAACATGTGAGAGGTCTGCTCTATGAAACATGAGAGGTCTGCTCTATGAAACATGTGATGGGTCTACTCTTTGAAACATATGAGAGTTCTGCTCTATCTACCAACGGGAAGCATTGAAAAAGTAAACTGAGCAATTTAGAGTGCAGACTATTAAGTTATTTAGGCCGTAAGGTGAACACTGTTTTCGTTTCAACCCGCTCCACAGTCGCGCATCTACACAATCTTTAGCTCATAAAAAAGATTGAGTCGTGCTTAGCTACCAAAAAAAAGTTCGTCGCTGACTTTCCAGTCAATTTTTGGTGCGTCTATGTTTTATGCCGAACTAGTTTCATCAGAGCGCACAAGGATCTTGGTCGCGAGTGCTGGCACTTTTCGACACGTGATCATGCTACACCAATAAGGTAGCTGCTTTTTGTCAACAGAGTTGCAAGATGGCGTCCACCTTGCCTTCATCGAGCAGTACGGAAGACGAAGAAAATACACCGGAATGTCTTAATAAATCAAAAAACAAACATTGTTTTATGCATATTACTTCAGTCAAGCACGAAGAGGTATATTATTTCACCACTACACGATGGAATACATACAGGACAAGCCTACAAACGTGGCTCGGCTCTGGAGGTGCAGTACCACAAAGGCTGTTATAATCAGTACACCAGGTTTTTGACGAGGCCTGAAAAACCAGAGAAAGAACAGTAAGTTATTTATTAAATTGCATTTCAAGGAGCTACTAACTTAACATTATATAAGTAAACATTCAATCTGCATTCTGTTGTATGTGCACACAATCACAACCCTAATTTATTTATTTCCTTCTCATTTATATGTGTTCTAGGAATGAGCCCACGTTTGATGTCAGCTATAAGTTATTCTGTGAGAGGATCATTCGCCAAAGGCTGCTTGTCAACCAAGAGGTGCAGAGAATGGGCCAGCTGAGGAAGGCCTTCATTGAACTGGTGAAAGCAAATGAAGGTCTTGAAGCTTCAAACTACAGGTAACTGCAATGCATTTTTCTCTCAAGTCTTATTATTTGTCATGTGCAAGTCTAGTTTTACACAACATGTGTGTGACAGGCCTGAGAAACTGTTTTTAAGTCTTGCTGTTTGCACAGACATGTACCACTTGGCAACAAAGAGAAGGTGTGTGTGTGTGTGTGTGTGTGTGTGTGTGTGTGTGTGTGTGTGTGGTGTGTATGTGGTGTGTGTGTGTGTGTGTGTGTGTGTGTGTGTGTGTGTGTGTGTGTGTGTGTGTGTGTGTGTGTGTGTGTGTGTGTGGTGAGGTTTGTGACGTTGTGTGCCTTTCTTGGGCATCTTTGGTGTTAAATGTGCTGTATGGCAGATAGGTTCTAGCCTGTAATGTCTTGTACCACCTCCACCACTCTCTGCTTTTCATGATACTCCTGTGACTCTTAATTGTCACTGTTTTGTTGTGTTGCAGACAGGATATGTTGAAGAAGAGGCTGACTCGTGAGTTCCCCCATCAGTATCAAAAACCTAGAACGGTCATGTATAGAGCTGATGCAGGGTCACAACGCATGCAAATCTTTGGCCCGGATCAGAGGACCCCAACCCAATGGAAAAAGTTTCTCTCAGAAGGAACAAATACCGAATTCCTGTATGTTGTATGGAAAAATGCAGACCTTACAATAGTGGGCAAAAACCTCTGCTTGCACATACAAATCAATGTCACTGTGTGACTGTTAAGGAGGGTGTACAGTCTGTTTGTGTTGTTGAAGACCTGCAGTGTGATCATGAAGAATGTGACACAAGGGTGTTTTTACATGCACAACATGCTGCACGGGAGCATAAAGCTGTCATTATCAAGAGCTCTGACACTGATGTGGCAGTCATTGCTGTAAGTGTGCAGACAGATTTGCCATGCAGTTTATATGTTTTCACAGGGACTGGCAACAGGACACGTATCATTGACATTACCAAGGTGTCATCAGCTCTCGGAACCAGTGTGTGTTCAGCCTTGATCGGAATTCACACATTCTCTGGGTGTGACTCCACAAGTGGAGGCAAAGGAAAAAGAAAGACATTTTCTGTTGCATGTGAGAAAGATGAGTACCTAAAGGCTTTTACAAGTTTAGGTACTAACTTTAACTTGGAGCAGTCAACATTTGCACTTCTTTGCCAGTATGTATGCCACTTATATGATCAGCCAGCTGCCGATAATGTAAATGAAGCTAGGTACAAGGCTTTCTGTATAGCATCATCAGCCTTGCCAGAATTATGCATTCCCCCTACTGCTGATGCCCTCCATCAGCATTGCAAAAGGGCAAACTACTAGGCTGCAATAATGAGGTCCTGTCTCAAACAAAATATAAGTGCTCCATCACCTGCTGGATATGGTTGGCAAATAGAGGATGGGACCTTGCACATCACCTGGATGACCAGAAACCCTGCCCCTGACTGCGGCTGCAAAGGTGCCTGTGAGACAGGCAGATGTTCCTGTTTTTCTGCAGGATTGTGTTGCACAGACTTATGTCGTTGCTGTAATTGTGCCAACACAAAAGAAACTGAGGAACTGGAAGATAACCGTCCTGACACTGACAGTGAGGACTGAGTGTCCTTAATCTGTTATTTCTTATTTAGTTTTGTACAGTTTTATATATCATATTTCATATTTTTCATAAAGATTGTTTTTATGGTTCATCAGTGTTGTTTTCATTTGTGAATGAATGAATGAACGAACGAACAAATGGTCATTGGTATAAGTACAAT
The DNA here is from genome assembly GCF_900700415.2 of Clupea harengus. NCBI lineage: Eukaryota > Metazoa > Chordata > Actinopteri > Clupeiformes > Clupeidae > Clupea > Clupea harengus. Next base: position 2,701,756 of record NC_045158.1, on the reverse strand, counting down.
TACTGCCTTTTATTGATACAAGGAAGGAGGTTTTTTTGTCAGATACATAGAAATACTTACGTAAAGCATGTAGTGAAATTTCGTTTGGTGTTAAGCTTTTTCTGTGCGAGTGTGAAGAAAGAAAGATCAAGAAATATTTTTCATAAATAGCAAGAGGGAGTATAAAGTGCAGTGTGTGTACAGTCCATGTGCAAGTGTGAAAAAAAGTGTAATTGCTGTTATAGTCATTGTGTGTGTTCAGGATACGGAATGCTTGAGGAAAGAAGCTCCTTCTCAGTCTCTCTGTTCTGGTCTTGTAGCAGCAGAGATGTTTGCCTGACCTCAGTGTTTAGAAAAGTCCATGGTCAGGATGTTAGAAGTCTTTTACAATACTTTGGGCCCTGGTACGTAGTCTTCTCTTGTAGGTCTGTAGGGAGAGGTGCTCTGATGATGCGGTACTGCTGTCACAGGCTGTACAGTTCCCATACCAAGTGATGATGCTGTCAGGACACACAGCTGATGGGTGCTGATGCTCTGAACTTCCTCAGCTGACGTAGGAAGTACAGTCTTTGCCTTGATTTCTTCAGTGTGTGCTGGGTGTTCACAGTCCATGTTAGATCGTCAGTAAGGTGTATTCCCAGGTATGTCAAACTTGATCTAAATGACTTAACATAAGCATAACATTATCGTATATTTGCCTCGTTGTTCTTCTTGGACGCGGCTATGTATACAGCACTATTTAGAATCCATTTAGCCCACTTTTGAGGATGTTCGGGTGTTTTCCTCTTGATCGGTAACGTTGAATCTAACCACGGGAGCCGCCATCTTGCCATTCTGTTGACAAAAAGCAGCTACCTCATTGGTGTAGCATGATCACGTGTCGAAAAGTGCCAGCACTCGCGACCAAGATCCTTGTGCGCTCTGAAGAAACTAGTTCGGCATAAAACATAAACGCACCAAAAATTGACTGGAAAGTCAGCGACAAACTTTTTTTTGGTAGCTAAGCACGACTCTTTCTTTTTTATGAACTAAATATTGTGTAGATGCACGCCTGTGGAGCGGGATTCGATTTCTAAAGGACTTTTCGTGGTTCACCTTGCGGCCTAATTTCCCACACCATGTTTGATCACACAGGTGAGGTGGTGGACAGGTTGTGACGCCCAAGGATGACTAATGCACTGACCAGTCTTAGTGCTGCTGTGGCAACAGACGGGCATTGTGAGGTGTCCACAGAGATGTTGGACAGAACAGGACTGACGGAACATAAAGCAATCAGAGTCAGTTAGACATCAGTCTTTTAAATGAAGAACCAGTCACAGTGCTGAAAAACATTTCATTTTTCTTGACGGGAGAAGTGGATGACAAAAGTGAATGTGCAACACCCTACATATACTGCACATTAGTTGATGTCAAAATGAACCAAAGTACCAATTACCGGTCTGTAACTATAAAACATTTCAGTCTGAATTAAAATATAAGACATATCATGAAGTATTAAACTATTAGGCAATTCAATAAAAAAGTACACAATTCAAATCACGATTAAAACCACAAAGATGTACCCGAGGAAAATGGAAGTCACAACCCAAATCCTTGCAAACAGCCAAATCTGTGAATCTGTGTTTGATATTAGCCAACCAAAACTGTGAGTCTGTGTTTGATATTAGTGTACTTGCATACTTATATAGTACATTACTGTGAACATACTCTAACAAAAGTGTACAACTAGAAAAAAATAAAGCTGAATATTGATTTACCCGTTTCCTTTATTTGACATCACAGGGCAACATCTGTACGAACACAATAAATTACGGTAAGCAAGTTATAGAACTAGGGCTGCACAGACACAACACAACAGCAACCCACAGTTTAAACGACCATGGTATATTGGAAGGATTATATATGTTGACAAAGTTAGAGATTATGTGACAACAATGAAGTAATCTCAATTCCCCTTCATTTCAACTGTAAATTTAGTAGGATATTTTTAGTTGTACATACAAATTGCAGAAAAAAAATCATAAATACAAGCATTATAGATAGCATTTAAAATAGATACATATATAGAATTAAACAATAGATTACATACATCAAGATTTCAGAACATTCCAGAATTAAAAATGTACAAATGGTTGTGTTCGGTTGAATACATAATTATGACAACACTGCCCCCTAGTGGCTGTAACCACATACAGCCGGCTATACATGCCCAAGAGGACAGCATTGTGATTCTTGCACATCTTATGAGAACTTCCTCAAGATCAATACAACCTTTTCTAAAACAACCTGCAAGTCCCAAGGGGCCTCGCCACTAGGGTGTATCCTGGACTTTACCCCCGGCCTGACACACATTATGGTCAAGACTAAGATTAACTGAAGATTTAAAACAAAACAGAAGAGTTGATGCCACATTTACAGATAAGATGCAACCCTCTCTGGGACTGGGGTCATTTCACTGTGTGCTGCTGCCCATGCCCACTACACTTAAATCACTGCCCATGCCCACTACACTTAAATCACTGCCCATGCCCACTATACTTAAATCACTGCCCAAAAGGTACGATAACGGAGGGCAAAGAAAACTATGCATGGTCTTGGTCATGCTTATTAGATTAGATTAGATTCAACTTTATTGTCATTGCACAGAGTACAGGTACTGAGGCAACGAAATGCAGTTAGCATCTAACCAGAAGTGCAAAGTAGAAGAGTGCAAAACTACTAATTTGCAGATTCTGGGTAGACGCTGAGCCTCGCGTTGTTCACGCGCCGCCATCTTGGTCAAATTGTGTATATGTACAAAAATGTGTATATTTGAATGTGTGTATTTCACTGCTATAATAATATAGAAAGCAGGTGTTTGATGGTTGTTTACATTTGCCAATGACAGCGGTCATTAACTTTTCGCAGTGGTGAATATCAAGAAATGACAGACCTGCTAACGTTGGGGTGCCCCATTCAAATCAACGGAACTTTTTGGAACATTCCGAAGAGCTGTATAATAAGTAAGAAATAAAGGCCTGCCCCAAATACAGGCCGGTGCGCTGTGCAGCCTAAGTAAATAAAAGCCCCGGCCACTATTTGAGGATTTACGGTAAATCACTGCCCATGCCCACTATACTTAAATCACTGCCCAAGGCCACTATACTTACTCACTGCCCAAGGCCACTATACTTACTCACTGCCCAAGGCCACTATACTTACTCACTAGCCACTATACTTAAATCACTGCCCACTATACTTAATCACTGTCCACTATACTTAAATCACTGCCCATGGCCACTATACTTAAATCACTGCCCAGTATACTTAAATCACTGCCCACTATACTTAAATCACTGCCCATTAATTATACTTAAATCACTGCCCACTATACTTAAATCACTGCCCATGGCCACTATACTTAAATCACTGCCCATGGCCATTATACTTCTAATTGGCAAGGCTAGATCCTATCGTCATTAAATCCTCTCAGATATGTCAGTTTGTCTTACCAGATCCTTCCAATTGTCTTGTAGTATTTAGTTAATGGTGCAGTCCTCGATTCTTGCGAGAGGATGTTGATATTTGAGCTCAACAGCCAATGGAATTACACCCCAATTGCCAAGTGGCAATGGTCAAAGCCCTCAGAATGTCCTTATTTATTCTTTTTGGCCTCTACTAGAGTCTCAAGTGTTTTGGTTTTTACGGCTATTGCAAATGCCGTTTGGTCAATTAAAATACAGTACTGTGCAAAAGTTGTGGTGTCACAGCTATTTACCTCAGATAATTGTATGCACCAATCTTCATGTAATCCCAGACAGACTCGATGATTTACAGCATTTTTTCACACCTGCCTAAAACTTTTGCACAGTACTGTACATGACACTTATAATTTGATATCACAACCACTACAACTAAAAGAAGCGTACTGCCACAAGGAAATTTCAATTCAGCTTCTGTTGTTTTCAGTGAGCTTGGCATTTACCAAGTCTCATGTGACATAATTATACCGGTCAAGTCTCACTCTTATCCATAACAACCTTATCAGTCCCAAGCTTGACATATGTCATATAAGCCACTTCAAGTTTGTTGCAGGAATCAAAAACTGACCTCCCAGAGACCTCCCTCTCCCCTATTTAAAACAACGTATCAGATCTACAGAATTTTCTTTCAAAAAAATCCGTCTTACTCTTGCTGTCTCTCCAGCATCGCCTACCCTGCCTTTAAAACATCCGTGGAGCCTCAGTCTTGATCGCCATCCTCAGTGGCCTTCTTAATTTCAACTACCTTCTCGTTCTGAAACACCACCTTCACCCATTTCATCTGCAGAAGCTTCTCCTCAGCCTCCTCCTTGTCACAGAACCCCTCTCTCTCCAGGCCCAACAGAGGTTTAATGCAGGATTTAGGAACAGGAAACGGTCTAGGTCCACTAGCTGTTTGCACAGTGATGCGTGCTTTAGTGACGCATTTGACTGCCTGTGCCGACACTCTGACCTTGCAGGCAGAACATTGCACAGAAGTGCAATCTGGGTCTATCAAAGGCAGCTCAGCACGACAAATGCAAAAGTGGTTGTTCTGCACAAGAGTGCCTAGCACCTTAAACTTCCTGCTGTGTTGACTGGAGCAAGTGTCTACCACGTTGCCTTGGGCCGGGACCTCGGTCACTTTTGTGTGTGGTGTGAATGTTAGCTCGTTTTGGTTTTGGCGAAACTTTTTCACTTTGACATGGGAGAAGGTGTACCAGTATCCTGGGCTAATGACCCGTCCCCCCGCCCCCCCCCCCCCTCCCACACAGTGATAGTGATGAAGGCACTGTCGTCAGCCAGAAGGTATTTTATCATCATCATCTGCTTTCCCTGAACATTTTTAAGACTTCTCTCAGTTTCTTCTTTGATCTTCCCAGTGATGGTGATCTAAAAGACACAGAGGGGTAATTATATTTTCTAACAACCAAAAATAGAGAATAAGTAGTTGAATGCATATATATATTAGAATAGTATAGTAAAGTATACTGCGTTTATATAATCAAGTATACTGCATTTATATAATATACAGGGTAATCAAGTATACAGCCTTTTTCTCAGACTGTGCAAACCAGATAAAAAAAAAGAAGAAAAATCTTCAGTGCTCACCAACTCTGCTGCAGGACACTGTGTCGCCTCGGAAACAGAGGCAACAGTTTTGGGCTCACAGCTTTTGTGGTCATATTCAAAATCAAGTGACTTCATGCGAGACAGTTGTGAGGTGGAGTTGAATTTCACCTCCTGCTGGGACTTCCCAAAGCGTACATTATTCAGGCTCACTGGTAGTCTACACAGAAAAATAGATCATTATAGATAGCATTTAGAAGTCATTTGATTCTCAATATTCTGCATCAACTGCAAGAAATAATGATATTTAAGGGCGTAAAGACTGAGAGCCTTATATTATATGTGCAATAACTACAGCATATTCAGCTATATCTTATATGAACACACATCTTGGGCATTTCATGTTTGCCCCCACTGCTCAGAGAGGTTATGCAACGCCTCAATGTGAGAAGACTACTTTTGCATTCACGCAAGTTGAATATCACTTATTAGTTCATAGCCATTACCTACGCCCAGGGTTTTTAATCCATTACCTACACCCAGGGTTTTTAATCCATTACCTACACCCAGGGTTTTTAATCCATTACCTACACCCAGGGTTTTTAATCCATTACCTACACCAGGGTTTTTAATCCATTAACTACGCCCACGGTTTTTCTCCCTAAACAAACTCAACAGCAGCAGTCTCGCTTAGATAATATTAACTACACCGGTTCATAAAAAGATATGTACGATATACGAAAAGATACATAATTTAATACAGATACACTGGAAAGCCTGAACACCCTCAAGTGTAAACACTTCCCATCTATATACTATGAAAAGCTAGATTTCTCAACTTACCGTTCACTCTGAGCATCACAGAAAGCCTGGTGCGACTTACGGTGAAACACAACCACTCTCACGTTGCCATTGCTCGTCTGCAGGGTGGCAGAAAAGTGCTTCTCTTCCCCAGAGGCACCGCAGGACGTGGGCTTCAGCTGGCTGACATCATGCACATATCCACATATCTCTGAGCGAGTCCTTTTAGTGGCTGGGCCTGCTGAGTCTAGTTGGACAAGAATAGCACACAGGTTTGTGTGTTTAGGAATGAATGGGCTATCAATGAAAACGAATTACCATCAGGAGCGTAGACAGGTGTATGCAAAATGAACCAGTTAGCCTATAAATTATTTTTTCCCCCCAAGTCAAGCAGCTTCCTTGGAATTGTGTTGTGCCTGGTTGCACAAACTTACTCAACATATCTAAATGTAAAGTAATAATAATAATAATAATAATACTAATAATAATAATAAAAGTAATATAAAAAAAGCCCAAATTCTATTTTCACCTGCTTCAGAGTTCTCCTTTCTTCTTCTTTCTCTATGGAAAACGGACTCCTTCACTGTAGGAAAACAAATAGACAGGCCAATGACAAAATAAATATCAGAAAGTATAAAACATCAACACCCATGTGCAGCTTCTGTGTAAGGACAGAGTTTCATGCAAATTACACCAGTTGAAGCGATGATGGATGATCAGTGAGCATTGCCGGTTACAATGGCTACAATGAATAGGTCCCCCTCCAAAATTGCCCGCGTGGCATCTGTAAGTTCCTGCCTTCTGAGAACCAAAAAGCCTTTGTTTTAATCCAACTCAACTCCAGGGGGGTATTCGTCGTAGCTCGCTAAACGGTTTAGCGAGCTAATTTTCAGGCTAAGATAAAAAACGCCCCTCTTTTTGGTTCGTGGAAGCAACTTTTGATAAATCACCATAGTTACATATCGATTAGCACTAACCTGCTCCAGGGCAGGCTAACTTAAGTGTAGCTGGATAAGCTTGCCACACCCCCGGAAAAAGGAGGGATCCCATTGACCAAGGACTGATATTAGAGTTAGATTAGCGGAGGGAGAGAGTTCTTTGCGATCGCCAAGATCCATTATTCTTGTATGAGCGCTACCGATTCAGCCGACAAGGAATCATTAATTTACAACACCTTCTCGAGTCATTTATTGCAAACACCACATTGACAGTCTTGCGCTTTTTTGCGAGTGGTACATTTTTGTAGTGTCGGTGATGCGGAGAACAAAGCACTCATAATTATATGAGTGTTATTAGTACACCATAGCATATCATTATTGTAGAAAATGATTACGGTGGACTCATGATAAGAATAGAGAGAAATACAGACAATTTATTTTCACTACTTCAATTTATTTTATTTGTTATTAATACATTTAGTCATTTAACAGACGCTTTTATTCAAAACGACTTCCAAGGGAATGTAAAACTACATCGAGGAAGGAGGTGAGGGGATTTGAACTAGCAACCATGCAGATTCATACCGGTAGAGGTAACCTCTGTACCAGCTGACACTTGCCGTCAGGTATTCATACATAGATATCACCCTATAAACATCCCAACACACCTTGCTCTCACAGTGGTGGTGGTGGTGTTGAATTTTGCCATGATTATGGTCTTGTATTCTTCATAAGCGTTCATGTTCATCTCCTACTCGCCAGCGGAGAAAAAAAAAGAGCCCTTTTCTTTGAGTTTAGAACCATTATACCGTTAGAAAATCATGGTTTTGGTGATCGACCTTTCCTGCTTTTTGAAGTAGGACGTGCACGCGCAAATGCCATGATAACTTTAGCCTGCTTGAAATTAACCACATGATTAGGATGTGGGTCAGCCGTTAACGAACCGATATTTGCTGTTCTCAATCAGCTCGCTAATCTTAACGGGCTAAAAGGCCAATTGATTAACTTAGCTTCAATCCTAAAACGAACATACCCCAGGTAATGTATGTGTTTGTATGTAAACACTTACCATCAATAGAATTAGAAACACCCCCTCCAATTTGATTTTGGCAGACAAAAGTTGCTGAAACAATACTCCCACTCTCAGCTTTGATGTTGACAACATGGGGGGTGACATCTCCCAATGGAAAGCCAGTCCTTCCACCTGTAAACAGATGGCTAATTGGTTATATAGCTAGCGATAGAGTTGGTCAGCTACAGTTGGCTGCAAGCTGAAGATGATATACATAATTATGGGAGGTTGTGGCGTTATTTCCAATTTCAAAACCAGCAAGATTGCCACAACATCCAAGATCACGGAAAATGCACTGTACGTTGTACGGATATTCCACGAAATAAATGTTGCAAAAGCTAATGTTAGCCAATAAGCAAACAATAAATGATAACCGAACAAAATGTAGAACCTTTTTGGTCTCTCTGTACCATACCGTCCTTTAGGGGTAAGATTCCATTCGTAACCTCTTCCATGTCTGTTAGATAATGCTTTAAAATGCCATCAAAACACAGCTACATCCGTTTAACTGTCTACAACCCGTCCCGTCCTTTTTGAATATTCCCGCGTCGGTTTGCTTTGCGTTTCTAACGTCTCGTTTGAATTTGTTTTTGTGTAGGGCGCCTCCACGTGCGTGGAGTACAGAAACCAAATAACTTACATTGCATCTATACTCATTGTTAAAACTGAGTAAGATCATCATAACTAATATCAACCTTCTGGTCCAGTTAGTCTCACAAATCCCATCCATCCTCAACTCTGCTATTTCAGGCTGTCAACATGATTTCTGACACTCATCCTCCTTGGACTCAGTCTTTCTGGGTATATAGATTATGAATTTGATATATGCTTATGTTTATCAAGGTCTATGTTGGGTATATCGATATCGATTCTGAGTTTGATATAGGCCTATGTTTACAAAGGTCTATGTTGAGTGTTATATAGACAAAGATGGGGTTTGCCTGCTGTCTCTTCTCCCACATGACCACTCAATTTAGTAAAGTATGCTGCTGTGTGTGTGTGTGGATGCCTTGAAAGAATGGATGTATTTCTAATTGTTCCAGATAATTCATTTTTGATTTACAAAGGGACTGCTTTTCATTGTGCAAAATGATCCGATTAAAGGTATTTATTATTAACATCTTTAAAGTTTACAATTACATCCTCCATTATCATGATGGAACAACAGTAAGATAAAAAAAAAAAAAAACATGAACACAGAAACAATACATACACAGAACAAAAACTGACACTGAACAGTAAAGTCCTCCAATCATTCTCTTAGGGCAAGTCAACAGTTGTTGAGGTCATGCTTCTTCATGGACTGGCAACTTTGGATTGTAGTCCAAATCTTCCAAGATAGACAAAAGATTTAGAAGGCCAAAGCCTGTGTGACACTGCACATAAAGTAAACATTTTCTCAGGAGAAAGGACAAATCTGTTCTGAAGACATACAAACACACACACACACATACAGAGAGAGAGAAAAAGAGAAAGAGAGAGGAATCCACAACTCCCATTTCTGCTATGGTTGCAACACATGTGACATAGGATGGGACAGTCGTGATATCACTTCCTCCGGTGTCGGCCGCCTGCGGAGCGGGCTCGAGCGGCCTGGCGGATCTTGGCGTAGGTCTGTGAGGCCTCCGTGGACTCCGGAGGGAGGGAGAGCTGGAGGGTCTGCTGGTGAAGGATGGAGGGAGTAGTGGAGGAGGAGGAGAAGGAGAAGGACGAGAGGGAGGAAGGAGAAGGGAGGCCCCGGGAGAGAGAAGGGGAGGGCTCCCAAGGGCCCATATCCGCTGCAGCAGTGCCCCGATCCTGTGCAGCAACACTCACTTCAGCCAGGCGCCGCTCACCCCTACAGAGAGCCAGAGAGGGGAGGGAGAGTGTCTGGGAGGATCTGAGAATATTTATAGCCACTTAAAAGCTCAATGTACACTTTGGACATACGCAAACAAATGTGTAATGACTGTCAGTTACAGCACTGACTACAGTATAGGTGTGGTGTGTGTCAGTTACAGCACTGACTTTGTGTGTGTCAGTTACAGCACTGACTATATGTATGTGTGTGTGTCAGTTACAGCACTGACTATATGTGTGTGTGTGTGTTACAGCACTGACTATATGTGTGTCAGTTACAGCACTGACTATATGTGTGTCAGTTACAGCACTGACTATATGTGTGGTGTGTGACAGTTACAGCCCTGACTATATGTGTGGTGTGTGTCAGTTACAGCACTGACTATATGTGTGGTGTGTGTCAGTTACAGCACTGACTATATGTGTGGTGTGTGACAGTTACAGCACTGACTATATGTGTGTGTGTGTGTGTGTGTGTGTGTGTGTGTTACAGCACTGACTATATATGTGTGTGTGTGTGTCAGTTACAGCACTGACTATATGTGTGGTGTGTGTCAGGTCAAATGTGTCAGCCGGAGGGTGGCAGTTGTGCTGGGTTTGAGGAGTGCTGCTCTTACTGTGCGCTACGGGCAGCATTAGCTGGATACATCTGCTGCACACGTTTAGACATGTCAGACATACTCTGGTGCTGAGGAGACCATACCTGGATGGACAGAATAAAGAGAGATGACATGTAGTGAGATGACAGGGAAGAAGAAGAGAATAGAGGAATACAAGAGGTGAAGAGGAAGGGGAAAACAGGGAGGTACAAGAATGAAGAAAAGAAGTGATATAGTGAGAGAGGGTAACGAAGATGAGAGTATTGACAGATTCACTTGCAAACAGTCAGTTCCCCTTACATTCACTTCTTTATCCTTTCAGGGTTTTATGCTATAATTACGTGTACGTGACTTTGACTCAGATCATTAAAGAAGGCTGACTCCCTGGCGTTCTTTCTCACCTCGGCAGGCTGGTTGGCAGCTCTGACTCTGCCCCTCTCCCTCAGCTTCTCCAGGCTGCTCCTCAGAGACGTGTTCTCCTGCTCCAGGACTCGGATCCGCAGACAGTTCACCTGCAGCTGCTGCTCCATGTCCCCCAGCACGTCACCTGTACCTGGGGCACACAAGGTTAACAAGAGAAAACAAACAGGAAAAGGGAAAGATGAACATGGTATTATACCGTTGATATGAAAGATACTTATCCTGCTATAGTCAGTGCATAAGGACAATAGGAAAGGACAGTTTTTTAATCTGTGCAGAGGTGTCCTGTGGAGTTTTGCAGGATTGCTCTGGATTTTTCCACACCTTTGGCCGTGTTGTATTTGGTACGGTAAGTCTGTAATGTCCAACCTCTATTGTTCTTTTGCCATTTGAAGCACATCCAATGATTTATTTTTTGTGTAAGTTTTATAGAAAAAAGTGGTTCCTCAAATTTTGATTTATTTGCAGTTAGTGCAGAGAGAGGTGTGGAGTGATGAGACCAAGTGGGGATAGAAGACAGAGGAGAAAGGAAGACACCAGATATCTATTGACTAATAAACTCTCAAACTAATCAATTGACCAACTAACTGAATTACTAGTTAGCCTTATCTCTAGATGGTCAGCTCAGCTGCCTATACCAACTGTCTTACTGTGATCTACCAGGCTGCAGAGTGACTAAGTGATAGTATTTGTTGCTTGGTAACGCTTGACCCCAAAAACTCAGGTTGGAACTATGTCTCGGGGCGGAGAATGAACACACTAAATGGAAAGAAACAAAACACAACCAATCTGGTGTCGTCATACTCAATTAGTTGGTAGCAGAACTGTTGTATAAAAACATTACGACTCACTCGTGTCATATTGCTTAAGAACACAGCCGTGGGGATTGTCGGTAGACAATGTGTGGAAAGGAATACGATCGGTACACCCAGAAGTTTTATTTGTGTTTGTATGAGTGCTTGTGATGTGTAGTATTTTTATTCCTTTACGTTATTTACCGCCTGCGATTACATACACTGACATTGCTCCACCACGAGTGTAATTATTGTTGAACAGCAGCGTTAAACGTGACACAACATTAGAAGTTAGGCAATCGACATTGTCGCTCAAGGACAACTAAAGGTCCAATCATTCATTTATGTTTCTTCCGTAAATACAGATCGTATACCAATCATTACTTAGAATTACTTCCGGGTATACCGATCGTCTACCTTTCCACCCATCGCCTATAACAGGGATATCCTTTACCAACCCCACTCTCACTCATGTTATATGGCTTAAGTGCACAGCCGTGGAAGGTTCTTACTCTGGGGCGCCCCCTGTGCCAGGGGGTTGAGCTCGGGGAAAGCCACCAGCATCCTCTCCCTCCGGGCAGCCTGCTTCAGCTCCTCCCTCAGGCCCCGTGCGGCACTCTCCAGCTCAGCCACTCGAGCTGCCAGACGCCCCCTCTCCTCCTGCAGCTCCACACACTCAGCCTGCCAAGACAGCACACACACACACACACATACACACACACACACACACACACACACACACACACACACACAAAAACATATGAACACACACACACACACCATCACACACACACACACACACCATCACCATCATAAAAACACACACAGAAACACATGAACACACATACATACACACACACGAAAACGAAAGAATTAATTCTGGACTACAGAAGGCAAAGTGCAGTTCCGGCCCCACTCTACATCAACGGGGACTGTGTGGAGAAGGTCCACACCTTCAAATTCCTAGGAGCCAATTTATCAGATGACCTCTCATGGTCTGTCAACACCTCAGAGACAGTAAAAAAGGCACAGCAGCGACTACACTTCCTGAGAGTACTCAGGAAAAACAACCTGGAGTGTAAACTGATGGTGGCCTTCTACCGCACCACTATCGAAAGTGTACTAACCTACTGCATCTCGGCGTGGTACTCCGGTTGCACCGCAGCAGACAAGAGAGCCCTCCAAAGGGTCATCAACACAGCACAAAAAATCACTGGCTGCTCACTGCCCTCCCTGGAATCCATTGCCCGCTCCCGCTACCTTAGCAGGGCCAATAACATCTTAAAAGACTCCTCTCACCCAGGCCACCACCTGTTTACTCTCCTGCCCTCAGGCAGACGGTACAGATCCTTTAGAGCAAGGACCACGCGTCTTAAGAACAGTTTTTTCCCGACAGCCATCAGAACTCTAAATACCGACATGCACTAAACACTAAGCACTTTATTGACTACAAGTCACATACCATCTCGGTCACCTTACACATGTGCATAAACAAAGCTGTATTAATTGATGTATTTATTGAAGTACTTTGGTCTATGCCACCGCACTTTGTTCTACTCTTAATGTATATATATATTTTTTGGGGGGCTGTTCCTACTGTTTTTGGATAGTTGTAGTATTGTTATGTTATATGTTGTTGTTGTGTTATATGTTGTCCCTCGTCACACCAACAGGAGAAGCACTCAAAATTTCGTTGTATAAATACAATGACAATAAAGGCTTTTCTATTCTATTCTATTTCTACACCATTACCATCATACACACACAAGTATATACAGTATATACGTACATAGAAACACAAATATGAATATATGTACTGTATGTATTCATGTGTGTGTGTGTGTGTTTGTGTGTAGGTCTATTTAACCTGTTGCTTTGTGAGTTGTTGACTCAGTGTGTCTCTCTCCTCAGAGATGTGTGAGAGGGTGTGTGTGAGCTCCTCTTTCTCCTCCAGTGTGGTCTGCAGCTCCTCACACTCAGAGACCAGAGAATCCACACGCTCCAGAAGAGCCCTCTGTTTCATCTGCAAAGACTAAACACATACACACACATGCAAACATACACACGAAGTTAAGCGGTGAAAAGATGCAGGGTTATTAGACACATAGCCCCCCCCCCCCACACACACACACACTAAAGACAGTACACCCTAACCTCATGCTGACGAGTTGCACTTTGATACTTGGCGCATTCCTTGTCTAATAGCAAGCGAGTGTTGCTGAGATCCGTCATCAGGTCCCGCCTCCTCTCTTCCACTTGGGTCCATGTCACTTCCTGTGCCTGCAAACGCCTCACTTCCTCTTGTAGAGCATCACTTTCGCCCGCTAGCCAAAGAATAAATCTTTCTTCACCATACCACTTTCGCTTAATTCACAATAACACTGCTACAAAATCTGTTCCTGAGGGTAATGGTATTTGTTGAAAGTGCCCTCTGAAAGTGCCCTCTTTAGTGTGTGTGTGTGTGTGTGTGTGTGTGTGTGTGTGTGTGTGTGTGTGTGTGTGTGTGTGTGTGTGTGTGTGTGTGTGTTTGGGGGGGGGTTATGTCCATAAGCTTACCAAGTGTGTGTAGGGCCTCCCTCTGCAAACTCAGTTCAGCACTCAGCTCTTTGTTCTTGCTCTGCATTAAAACAGCACCTGGAACAGATTGAATGTTTAGAATGAATGTAAAACTACTCTCTGAAGGTCTATAACAGATAGTTGTAACAGGATTCATAACCACTGAATCCTGTCATAACTTTATAATAAGTGTCTTTGAAAACCAATACGACGTCTATCTCTGGGGGGTTCTTGAGGACAAGAAAGGATGTCTAAAATGTTTTCCCCCTCACCTCTCCTCAGTTCCTCCAGCTCCTCCTGTAGCCCCTTCACCTCCTCCTCTCCCTTTCTCCTCTCTTCCCTTTGCCTCCTCTCTTGCTCCTCCTCCTCCCTCTTCCTCACCTCCTCCACCCTCCTCCTCTCCTCCCTCTCTCCCTCCATCCAAGTCTTCAGCTCCCCTCTCTCTTCCTCCGCTGTCTTCAGTTGCTCTCTGAGGGCGTCCAGCGTTGCACTCACCTCCTGGTGGTGTTTCCCCAGGCGCCCCATGTCCCTCTTCTGCTCGGACGCCCACTGGGCCACGTCACAGGCTGACAGCCGGCCGGCCATCGCGGAGTCCTCCGCCACCACCAGGAGGCGCTGTAGGGAGCATGGCAGACCAAGGGTTTCGCAGAGGTTCACCAGTGCAGCACCGGACTCCCTTAGGCTGGCCTGCACGCTGGCACAGGCATCACAAGGTACAAGTGAGGACTCCACCGTTTGGGTGCCCACACTGTGGCAGTCTGCGGAGATGCTGGGAGTGGGTGGGACTCTGTTGGGGGTGGGGCAGGGAGAGCTGGCAGCTGATTGGCTGAGGGTGGAGGGGGAGGTGAGGCGGGGGTATGATTGACAGAGGTGAGAGGAGGAGGAGGATGCTGTGCTGCTGGGTGCTGGTCTGGGTCTGGGCGTGCTGTGGGATGGTCCAGAGAGACAATGTTGGGAGGGAGGCTGGGTGATTGTGCCCCTGCTGTCCTGGAGGGAGGAGGCAGAGAGGCTGCCAGGGATGAGCTTCTCTGCTGGGTTGCCACTGGCTCTGAGTGCCTCTGTGTGCTGGGTTGGGTTTGAGCACATTCTGAAATGGGACGAGGAAACACATCTTCAAAATTGGACACAAACTGTCTGCATAATTAGACAGAATGTATATTCACGTATGTTTTGATTAGTTAGTAAGGTTAAACCATTATATGAATGAACCATACAACTACAATGATTGGTAAAGCAGGTGATGGTAATTATGTACCACAGATTAATGAAGACTCAGTCAGACAATGGTAAAAATATCAGGAGTAAAGTTGTATTCTTTACAAGAGAGAGAGAGCATGGCTTCATATAAAGATTCACCAACTTGTCTCAATTTAAGTATCCTAGGTATGACTGGCCCACATGACACACATGCATAGTCATACATAAACATTGTCTGCTCAGGAACACAGATATCTACTTAACCTTAAACATAAGGGCATAAACCACATATGAATCTAAGAATCATAAGACATTAAGTCTGACATTAAGAACTCCTTCACACGCCATTCATCATTCATTCATAACCCTTTATCTATGGTAGCCTATTGAATATTGAGAGTTGCCAAATCTATAAGCCACATCTTACCTGTCGGGGATACTGTTTTCCAAGCTGCACTAGATTATTCCAGAAGTTTTTAACCGCTGGGCCAATGGACACTGAGGGTTGACATTCTGATTGGTGCCGGAGCATTTCTTTTTACCACCCAAAATGAGGTCGATGTGAGCGCTGAAGCTTTGCAGCAGAAGCATCAGTCTACACCAAGGGAGGGGTAACACTCCATCATTGAATGCAGAAACATGTGATGACAATAGAATATACAGCAGTTATGGCAAAGAAAAACGCTGCCCACCTGTCGATCACCAGTTCCAGCAAAACTATGTGAGTGTGCTGGTTGAATTCTTCTTCCCCCTCAACAAAGTCATATTTCTCCAATAGCAAAACAAGGTCCAGATTACAAGACTGCTTATCTGGGAATTTCCATGAAGAACATCTGACAGGTCCTGTTCGGGAGAAAACGTCTAGAACGGCACCCTGCAGGTCAATTAAATCTCTACGAAGACTGTCAACACAGTCCTGACGGCCCAAAAGATGAGTCATACTTTAAACACTTGAACTTGCATACTTATGAAATGTGAAACGTGAACAGCCAGGTAGCTTGAAGTGTACTATTTTGGCTAGCTGAGTGACATTTCCTATGTTGTCGGTCCGTCCCCATAGCGACCATATATGTAAACCACAAATCCCACAATGCTTTTCAACAGTGTTTCCGGAAGTGAAAACAAAGTACATCCTGGCGGCTCCGAACTCGGATACACGTCGGGTATTTTTGTGAACAGAAATAATTTGAATTTCTAAACCTTAAACGCCACAATAAGCGTGGATGATAAATCTGTCTTGGGGAGCTAAATAGCAGCAACAAATTGTTGCATTTCGGATCATTATCGAGTTAGAGGGAGAGCTGTGAACTCTGTGCCTCAATCATGCCGCCTGGGCCTGTACAAATCGTCCTGCCGGAGCCCAACAATAAGGTGAACACACTAGCACGTTAATCGTCAATGCACTGTTGAAAATAGTTGTCTGCAAGAATGTTTTTGGTAATTCGCTGAAAACATTTGACCAGAACTTATCTGACCACATGTTTAGCATTGAAATAGTCAGTAAATGTCAATCAGTCCTTTTTATCGGTAACTTTGCTAGCTAAAGTTAGCTACCCATACATGTGAATGTTTGAAAGGGAACGCGGAGACAGTAAGGAGTTAGCCATCTTGTATGAATGTTTTTGTTTTCTTTATAATATATTTTCTTTGACAAACTTAACTACGGTAGCACAGTTACTTTCATTTGATTTGAAAATTATTATATTTGTAAAATGCGTACATACACCTGAATTGAGTTGTGGAGGTGTGTTGTACTACACCAGTAAAAAAGTTCTGCCAAGATGAATCGTCATTCTTTATAAAGATTCTAGATACTAGTTGTAAAAATGTATTGGTTTTATAAGTGAGTTGCTAGTGGCGATGTCTGATTGAGATGCTAAAATTTGAATTTGAACCTAAGCCAGAAGAAGTCACTAAAGATGAAACTCCAGCAACGAAGCCCATCGTCGGGATCATCTACCCACCTCCCGAGGTCCGAAACATCGTTGACAAGACAGCGAGTTTCGTAGCCAGGTCTGTTGACGATCCTGACGAAATTTCTCTAAAGTCTATTTGATGGCAATGCGTAATATACGATTTTGACGTTGCTAATGATATCCACTTCGTTCACATTGCAGGAATGGACCGGAGTTTGAGGCCAGGATCCGTCAGAACGAGATAAACAACCCCAAGTTCAACTTCCTGAACCCCAATGATCCTTACCATGCCTACTATCGTCACAAGGTCAACGAGTTCAAGGAGGGCAAGGCCCTGGAACCCTCTGCAGCGGTGCCCAAAGTCATGCAGCAGCAGGCGTTGCAACAGTCATCCCAGCAGCTGCCACAAAAGGTCAGCCTTCCAAAGGGAACACACACCCAGTCATTGACTCTGTAGCGGGATGATGTCAAAGAAAATAGTGTTTGTGTCTACTTGTCAGATTTGATGACCTCTGGTGCTTTACTGGTGGGAATCGCTATGTAGTGTCAATACGTTTCACCTGACACACCATAAATCTGCAAATATGGCACAGTTTTTATACGTTTTGTCCATACAGTATGTGTGCTGGCTGCAATTGTATAATCACACCCCACAGTCAACATAAGTTACACCTGTCTAAATGGCTGAGTTGGCACACTCTGATGGTCTTTCTCTAGGCATCCTTGAACTCTTAACTTCTTGTCAGAAAGATGTTGCGAGGTTGGATGGGATCTAGCCAGAGGTTGTCCTGACATCATCTTCCCTCTGCAGGTCCAGGCACAGGTCATCCAAGAGACTGTGGTTCCCAAGGAGCCGCCTCCAGAGTTTGAATTTATCGCCGACCCCCCGTCCATTTCGGCCTTTGACCTGGATGTGGTGAAGCTGACGGCCCAGTTTGTGGCGAGGAACGGGCGGCAGTTTCTCACGCAGCTCATGCAGAAGGAGCAGAGGAACTACCAGTTTGACTTCCTGCGGCCCCAGCACAGCCTCTTCAACTATTTCACCAAGCTTGTGGAGCAGTACACCAAGGTACAGCACTGCGACCAGCCGGGAAACTATACGCTTAGAAGCTAGCCTGGCATGTGAAACCATACACTCAGAAGCTAGCCCGGCATGTGAAACCATACACTCAGAAGCTAGCCCGGCATGTGAAACCATACACTCAGAAGCTAGCCCGGCATGTGAAACCATACTCTTAGAAGCTAGCCTGGCATGTGAAACCATACACTCAGAAGCTAGCCCGGCATGTGAAACCATATACTTAGAAGCTAGCCCAGCATGTGAAACCATACTCTTAGAAGCTAGCCCGGCATGTGAAACCATACACTTAGAAGCTAGCCTAGCATGTGAAGTGATATATATCTGCATTAGGAGAGTCACATTTTACGGTTACCCAGAGTCAGTGTATATGTGTCTTTGTATGCAGGTAGTGTGATTTTCATGCCAGAATCTCATTGTAGGTCGTATCTGCTCCACCCTTGGATACAAAATATAAAATATATTCCTACTTTTAAAGTCCTATTTCACTTTGTGTTGTGTTTTAGGTTTTGATACCACCTAAAGGTCTCCTGATAAAGCTAAAGAAAGAAGCAGAGAACCCCAGAGATGTTATGGACCAGGTAAGACCTTCGACAGAGCTTTTAAAATAACAATCTCTAATAATAATTGTGACGAGGACAAAAATGAACTAACGAACGGACACTTTAATGTTGGTTTTGTCAGGTACGCTACCGTGTTGAGTGGGCCAAGTTCCAGGAACGAGAGAGGAAGAAAGAGGAGGAGGAGCGAGAGAAGGAGCGTGTGGCGTACGCTCAGATCGACTGGCATGACTTTGTGGTTGTGGAGACCGTGGACTTCCAGCCCAACGAGCAAGGTGAAGTCTCAGTACCCTTGGTGGGCATTTGGCCTCGCAGTTTTGATTACTTTCTCGATAATTTCATAGATGGATAATTTGTTGAATGGTGAAATACAATAAGTCAGCATATACATACACCTAGTACTACTGCAGTTATACATTTACACATTTTTGTGACTTAAGAAATAATAACCTGGACATCCCAAGGTGCACTGCAGGGCTGCTAGACGCCAAGAGCGAGAAATGAAACAAGCCCTAAAACTGTGACAACTTCCTGTCTCTCCCCACAGGTAACTTCCCCCCGCCCACCACTCCTGAGGAGCTGGGTGCGCGCCTCCTGATCCAAGAGCGCTACGAGAAGTACGGCGAGAGTGAGGAGGTGGAGATGGAGGTGGAGAGCGAGGATGATGACGATGAGCGGGAGGATCGGGAGGAAGGTCACTCCGCTCAGCCTGATCAGGACACTCAGCTGCAGGACATGGACGAGGTGAGCTGAGCTCATGGCCCCAGACATTCACAGCAGGTCTGGTGTTGATCGCTGAAAACCCTGTGTAAATGGAGCCTTCAGCACTAGTGTGGGGATCGAGTCTGAACTAAGCAAAGTGAAGGACATTCAGAAGTTAGACTAGGCCTCCAACTGCCCCTCACAGCAAGACAAGGAGACGAGAAATGCCATTAAAGAGTCTGAGCTATATTGACACCTTTCAAGACGAGCACAAAATGACACTATTTTCAGGATCTAGGACAATTCTAATGGTTATTTTATTTTGCACGAATAGGGACATTTCTGCATATTGAGATGTATGATGTAATGACTGTGAATTTGTCATGATGGCAGGGATCGGATGACGATGAGGATGGTATGAAGGCTCCACTGCCTCCAGACAACCCGATGCCCCCCCCACTGCCCCCGACCCCAGACCAGGTCATCATCCGCAAGGACTACGATCCCAAGGGTGAGCGGTCACACTCATTACCATGACAACAGCACAAGTTCATTCATCATGGTGGCAAAATCTAACCTGTCTTATTGTCTCTCCCTTATTCTCTCCCTTATTCCACACCTCCCTCTCTCCTTCTTTTCTTCATCCTGCTGTTTATTATACTATCCACTCTACTCTTTATTTTTCTCTCTCTCTTTCTGTCTCTCTCTCTCATACACCCACAGCCTCTAAGCCCCAGCCGTCTGTGGTGGCCCCAGATGAGTACCTCATCTCCCCCATCACGGGCGAGAAGATCCAGGCCAGTAAGATGCAGGAGCACATGCGCATCGGCCTGCTGGACCCACGCTGGCTGGAGCAGCGCGACCGCAGCCTGCGCGAGCGGCAGGTGGAGGACGAGGTGTACGCGCCCGGCCTCGACATCGAGAGCAGCCTGAAGCAGCTGGCCGAGAGGCGTACCGACATCTTCGGTGTGGAGGAGACGGCCATCGGAAAGAAGATCGGTGAGGAGGAGATCCAGAAACCAGAGGAGAAGGTGAGAGGGAGTGGGTTAGGTTGGGGGAGGGAGGGGGGGCAAGTCATAATGTTTATTGTTCAGTGTCCTTTAGAATTTGTGTTCCATTGCTATCCCATTGTTTTTCGTTTAAACTCTCCGACATTGTCAACCTTCTTTCTGTATATCTTCATCTCTTTACTCTCACTCAATCCCATCCCGTTCTCTCTCTCTTTTTTTTTTTTTTTTTTTTAATGGCATCACTTTTTTCTGTTCTCATCTCTCTCTCTCTCTCTCTCTCTCTCTCTGCCCTCCTCCCGCTGTTGTTCCCCTGTTTCCGTGTTCCCTCCGTGTCCTTACCTGGTTCTCCCCCCCCCCCTCCCCAGGTCACGTGGGACGGCCACTCTGGCAGCATGGCGCGCACACAGCAGGCGGCCCAGGCCAACATCACGCTGCAGGAGCAGATCGAGGCCATCCACAAGGCCAAGGGCCTGGTGCAGGAGGACGACCACAAGGAGAAGATCGGCCCCAGCAAGCCCAGCGAGGCCCTGCTGCACAACCCCCTGACCCACCCTGGCATGCCCAAGCTCACGCAGCCAATGAACCCTCAAAGGGGCCAGCCCTCCGTCAACAGGATGAATGTATGTACACAACTCAGGGACGGGGGTGGTTATCTGTACGTGTGTGTGTGTGTGTGTGTGTGTGTGTGTGTGTGTGTGTGTGTCTCTCTCTGTCTCTGTCTCTGTCTCTGTCTCTGTCTCTGTCTCTGTCTCTGTCTCTAACAGTGTTCTTGTTGGGATAGGTTAATCTTAGTAAAGTACCTAGTCTGCATTGTTAGTCAACAAGTTTACCAAACTGTGTAGAGTGTAATGGAGTTAAACAAACTGAACAATGCGTGTCTCCTGATCAGGTGGGTCAGCAGGTGCGCACCACCCTGCTGTCGGCGGTGCCCGTGCTCCCGCGGCCCCCCATGGCCCCCGTGGTCCGTCTGGCCCCAGGGCAGGTGCTGACGCCCATGCCACCCATGCTGCACACGCCCCGCATCAACGTGGTGCCCATGCCACCCTCCGGACCCCACCTCATGACCCCCAGGCCCCCGCCCATGGTGGTGCCCACATGTGAGCTCCACACACACACACACACACACACGCGCACAGACACACGCACGCGCACGCGCACACACACACACACACAGACACACAGACACACAGACACACAGACACACAGACACACAGACACACAGACACACAGACACACAGACACACAGACACACAGACAGACAGACAGACAGACAGACACACACAGACGGCGTATGCGTAATCACATACACACACAATACACACGCATGTTACAACCCAGCTCGTGAGCCACAACAAAAAGTGGAGACTGACACCAAGTTTTTACAAAAATAAAGGTTTTATTTCAATAAATAAATAATTAAGTTAACCTAAAATCTCGGGGATGGTTATCAAGGTCGGCACAAAGGAGACTCAGGTGTGGCCCATTAAGACGAGTAAGCCCAAGGCCAGTTGGGGGTTGCAGCGAGGCGTAATTCAGAGTCAGAGGCATACATGTCTGTACTCAATACTCAGATATACAACATGCCAGAACACACAGGAACCTACCTGCTCACAGAGGCTTCACACGTTATAGATCAATATGCTCTCTGACACACAAACAAGAGTCTGTCCCATTTGAAATGCATGCTAGACACAACAACATGTACACAGCACAACACCCTTACACACACTGATCAGGTGAAGACTAAACACTCGCACCACCATTCTTGCTCATATGTTCACACACTTCTAACGTGTTGAGGCAGGACAGAGGTGAGCCACGGCATTCCATCGAACAACAGAGGGTAATGACGGTGATGAAAGAATCCCGTGTGCCTGACTGGGCTGGTGCAAGATCAATGGCTTAATTTCACCCCAAATCCAGACATGCAGTACTGGGAATGTCCACCAGATGGTGCTGTAAACGTTGCTTACGTGGTGGGATTTTGACATCCCTTTGTGACAGTGCTACACACAGGTTTTCAACCAGATCTATCCACAGATGTGCAACTAGAGGCGTTAATCTCTCTGTGGATGATTGTTTTTTGTTTTGTTAAAGTTTGTTTCTGTTAAATAACTTGCTGCTCCTCCTCCTCTCCTCCCCAGCTTTTGTCCCTGCTCCTCCCGTGCCCCAACCCCCCAGCTCATCCAACCCCATGCCTCCCGCCCACCCACCCCCTCCTCACGACGACGAGCCCATGAGCAAGAAGATGAAGACCGAGGACAACCTCATACCAGAGGAAGAGTACCTGCGCAGGAACAAGGTACACACACACACACACACACAGACACAGACACACACACACACACACACACACACACACGCACTAACCTACCCTCTCTCTCACACACCCAGAATAGAAATTACAGAGATGCAAACACACACAATCTCATCACACAATAAGCATCATATCGGTACCGACATGGGAACAATGTACACACTCACTCTGTGTATATATACACACACACTCACTGTATACACACACACTCACTCTCTGTATACACACACACACACACACACACACACACACTCACTCACTCTCTGTATACACACACACACACACACACACACACACTCTGTATATACACACACACAGCAGAATTACAAAAATGCAAACAATGTGACACATTTTATCCACACTTATCAACAGCACAGGCCTTCACACTCACATCATTAATATACACACATAGTTTGTGTTTCTTATACACTCATGGCAAAGGCGTAGATATGCATACACACACACACACATACCATCATCGTTCTACATACTTTTCTTCATATTAGAAGAGGGCTATACACACACACACACAGCCCACAGTAATGTCCATATGGGTGTGTTTGGTTCTCTCTCTGCCACTGATTAAGTTTCAGTGCAACAGGTTGTACTGGCACGACTGTATCGCAACAATGGTGAAACAGAGGATGGTTTTGAGTGGTGAGTGTACATGAACAAAATCTAACTCTCTTCTTCGCTCTTTCTCTCTGTCTCTCCTTTTTTCAGGGTCCTGTTACTGTCAAAGTTCAGGTACCAAACATGCAGGACAAGACCGAATGGAAGCTGAGCGGACAGATTCTCAGCTTTACTGTGCCCCTCACAGACCAGGTAAAGCATGTGCACGCAAGAAAACACACACACACACACACACACACACACACACACACACACACACACACACACACACACGGGCCACCTGGAGATCACACACTCACAGAAATTAGCACTCAGCATTCCTACATTCTGATTTGTATTGCCTCTCTCTGAGACACACACACACACACACACACACACACACTCAACACACACACACACACACACAACACAAACACACACTGTCTGAAGAGTCTGTTTTATCCTAAACGTCTCTACTTCTTCCTCTTCTGATGTGGTCTGGTGGTGGTCTTGACTTACTTTCATGTGTTTAACCCCCCAGGTGTCCGTCATCAAGGTTAAGATCCACGAGGCCACGGGGATGCCTGCAGGCAAACAGAAGCTCCAGTATGAGGTAACGTCTCCCACCGCCGCACTGGTACACCATCTACCACAGGCCAAATGGCTGCAATAAAACAGTAATAGCCATGTGATGACAATAAGTACCATGTTGTTTTCTATATATCTGTCTTCCGTTCGTGTGTGGTCTCTCTCTCTCTCTCTCTCTCTCTCCATTTCCTCCTCTACGTGCCTCTAACAGATTGTGTCGTCTTCTCTCAGGGTATCTTCATTAAAGACTCCAACTCTGTGGCTTACTATAACATGAGCAACGGCTCCATCATCCACCTGGCCCTCAAGGAGAGAGGAGGCAGGAAGAAATGAGCTGGGCCATACTTCCGGAACCCTTCGGAACCTTCCACAGTGTTCCGGAGCCATCCACAAGGATCAGCAGCCATGAGGATTGTTGTTGCTATAGTGAAAAAGGGAGCGTTTGCCCTTATTCCGTCACCTTCATTTACCTTAATTTAGTTGTTTACTCGCCTGGATTCCTCTTAATCTGTAGACCTTGTGGCACAAATTATTATTCTGTCAGATTGTTTCAAGGATGTAAAGCACCATTTTGAAACTCTGACCTGTCATGAAGTGTTAAGTGGACTTTTTTTTCGTTTTTAAAAGCTTTGGTTTCTAGGATTGGAATAGTTATATTATTACATTATTACATGATGTTATTACGATTTGCTTTCAGTCTGTGATTATTTGACAACAAATTCCATCTGTAATTCTGACATAATCCACAAGTATGGTTTCTAGTAATTGAAATATGCCAACCTCTTTGGCAAAGTCT
This sequence comes from Clupea harengus, assembly GCF_900700415.2. Taxonomy (NCBI): domain Eukaryota; kingdom Metazoa; phylum Chordata; class Actinopteri; order Clupeiformes; family Clupeidae; genus Clupea; species Clupea harengus. Next base: position 2,676,913 of record NC_045158.1, on the reverse strand, counting down.
TAGTTGGTCCCATCTGTGCACAGAACTGCATGTTAAATTTGCCATTGGGTTTGGGATCTGTAGGTGACCATAGTCAAGCTAATGCAGTCACACCATTGAGGTGAAGAAAGTCCTCTTAACCCCCAGGCCAGCCCAAGCAACATCATGTAAATATACAGCAGAAGAGTTTATTCGTTCTACACACAGTGATCAGCAATCATTATCAGTATGGCCGAAACGAGAGCATACCGTACATGAGTTGCACTGATTTGGTCCAGTTGTTTGGTTGTGGTTCCCTAGGTGATATTATAAACATTAGTGCCACTACACGGCAGTCTTTGCAATGTCCATGTTGTTCAGCAGGATTGGTCGATCAGTTCTTGGATAACCATTAAAAACAAATCAGAAAAAAAGCCCGTTTGTCAGTTTTGTTTTCGTGGTTACATCATTACAACATTATTAGCATCTGAAGCATTTTTTAAAGACATTATTTTAGACAGAAGCAGCATTTTATTGCGATGTGCTCCTACATATCTTTTACAAGTTAACAAGTGGATTATATTTGCAGCTAATACTGTTATTCATATTATTTTCGTTATATGGATGTTTAATCAAACTCCGCCACAATGGTTACAATAGGTCAACATACGGATAAGTGTGTCAAACAGAATACGGAGGGCATTATAGAAAACAAGTTTCAAAACAGCAGTATGATGCATGCAGTGCTATATATATAGGGGTAGAGCTCTACATGTCGTGCTATACAGAAAGGAGCAGTGCCCTACATGCCGTGCTATACAGAAAGGAGTAGTGCCCTACATGCCGTGCTATACAGAAAGGGCTAGAGCTCCTTTTCTTGGCTTTATTTGGAAGTCCAAGCACATCATGTGGCACTTGGAATTGACTGTGAGACCGTCTCTAAATACAGGTTGCCCTGGGACGCAGACAGGCAGGCTGGTGAGGACAAATGGCCATCTTGGCGGAGTACCCAACACCAGGGCTCCATCAGACAACACTCTTCCTCTGCACAAGTTGAGCTTGCTTCAGGATGCTCTTCGCTGCACTCTAGACTTCCTTTCCCCATCAAAAATGACAGCATAACCACGCATGGTTGTGGTAACAGGTGGCAATCATCTCTCTGGGTGCCCCGCCTGACAACCGAAGTACAGCTGCAGTAACAGGAGTGGAGCCACCCCAAGTGTGCCATTGATCACGTGCCTTCAAATATCCGCCATACATGTGCCTGTCAGGCAGAGAGGTTTTCAAATATCCGCCATACATGTGCCTGTCAGGCAGAGAGGTTTGGTAAGAGCTTATTTTAGCTCCTGATAAAGGGCACCAGGTAGTGTCAAGGTCCTGTACTGTACTGCCATTATTAATAACATGCTCATCCATGCTTTAAGTACCTCCTGGCCAGAACAGTGTGTGTGTGTGTGTGTGCAGTGCAGTGGGTAGCAGAGAACATCACTGACAACCTTTGACACACAACACAAGACAGATATCCTCTGTGACACTCATCCAAAACCTCACTTCTGTGAGACAAAGAGAAACCTGCCTCAGTATGTGGATCTAAACCAGACCCGATGCTGCACGACCACTTTTCCCCTCTTCCACTCAGATTTTGCCTTTACCTGTTAATTTAGTTTGAAAAATTGTTTAAATTTGGTAGGAACTATATTCAGTGTACCCTGAAAAAAGACCTTGGTAAAATAAGTATTATTGTATAATTATTATTGTGGTTACTGTTATCATGACAAAGAGTAAAAAAAGCCCTATTTCAGTCACCACCACATATGCACACAGACACACATGCCGGATGCCGGTCTACCCAAACAAGCACCCACATAGAAGCATTGGCAATAACAGTCATGTCTCATAAAGATGCCATAATATTTTACACTGCCATGATTTCAGACTTTCATTTGTTTACACCTTGGCCCACTGTTTAGGAAAGGAGTGGGAATACAGTTCTCGTTTCTAAAAGCTTTGCAGGGTGGCGTAAAGAGATGGCTTTGTTATGTAAATACCATGTAAAAAATACGTCTTCCATTACCTCCTGACCTTATTTCATATGACAAGAAATGGGCAGTGCAGATGTCATGTTAGCCTGGTCACCATAAAAGGTAGTGTAGGCTATCCCACAGAGAAAGTCTGACGTGGAGCTAAAAATCTTTTTTTGTACTTTCATAACTTGGGTTGGTAAGGTTCACTGAAGTTGTTACTTGGCCATGTAGACCTAGTCTTAACAGCTATGTTCATGTACATGAAAAGCAGATGATTTGATAGTACTTTCCACGCATCAAAAGAGGTTTTGTGCAGGGCAGCGGAGTTCCCTGGGATATGGAGGAGTTTGCGCATGCGTATGACCTGAACGCTGAACTGAGATTGAGGGAATTTAGAGCTCGCTGACGAAGTGACAACACCTTGCTGACACATGGCAAGGCGTGTGTGAGTAAATAGCCGCGGATCGGCCGAAAAGCCCGAACCATTTAGTCGCTATCACCAGACTGCAATGTTGACGTTTTGTTCAATACATTTTGTTGGCCGTTTCGCAAACTGACGACGGGCTACAACGAGTCACAGGGAGCAACATGAAAACTTGTCAGACGACCAGCTTCCATAACTAGGAAACAGAATATGGACCAGGAAGGAAAAGCAAAAACTTCAAGAGGATATCTGGCTTCAATCATTTGGAAAAGCTGCCTGTTGGCTTGATGAAATACAGATGGATGGATTGGCACTGCTTTGATCATTAAGTGGTATTTTCCTTTGACATACCAAGTTTGGTTACGAATTTGTTGCGAGAACAGGGTTTTTGGGAATAACCCCTAGCAGTGGCTGGTTGCGGTGCTAACGTTAGCAAGCAGTGCTAGTTTCGTAAAAAGTTAATAAAGCGTCTCAAAAAGCATCTTAATCAAGAGACCAACTGTAGGTTGTTTTTTGACCGTTATATGTTACAGTGAAATGCACTTTACAAAACAAAGTTGCGTTTAAAGCGACACATTGGTTGTTGGATAGCTATCAAAGTAACAACGTTAAACCAAACTGTATTTCACATTTGGCCTGGATTTCTTTCCCATTCCAGTTCCAGTTGACATTAGCTAGCTTGCTAAGTATATATAGTTACATTTGGCTTGGTTTGATTTGCCCTCTGTTGATAAGTTGTTGACAGCCTCGATTTGTTGTAGCCTTGAGGGTAAAAGTGAAGAATTCAGTTTGCTTTAGGATGCTGATTGAATTGCTAGAATATTTTAGGGAGTCAGGCTTAACTAGGGATGCACTTTGGTAGCTTGCCAACCAATGTTTAGCCTGCTAGCTAACACTAGCTTGCTGGGGTGGTCTTGGTAAGAACAGGATAGAGATTCATTCATTGCACTAGGTTTGTATTTATGTGCTAACTTTTGTTATCTAATACGAGACATATCATTTAACTGTTACCTCTCAATGGTAATTTGCAAGACTCGACGTTGTTCTGATCTAGATGAGCAAGAACGAACTGCATGCGTTAGCTAATAGTTAGCCTACTTGTTTACGAAATAACGTTAGAAAAGTGACAGGGCCATTTGCAATGGCACGGATTGAGAACGGTCGGCAGCAGGAGGACGCCGTGAGCATTCACACTGTTGGGAGTCAGTTTGATGAGGAGAGTTCTTTTGGTTCCGACTCCGAGATCAACGGCTTCGCTTACACCCGACAGACGGATAGATATGGATTTATTGGAGGCGCCCAGAAACACTCCGTCGAAAAGTAAGTGACTTGTACGCCCCGTCATGCCCCATCACGTTTCACTCAAACATCAGGCATTCAGCGGTACACAGTGTCACTTATTATTCCCTTTAGAGCTTTGACTGCCTCTTTGTAAAAAGTTATCTTTGACAGCTCTGTTGCCTATTTGGACACTGCCACTGGTATATTGCCGTAAGTTCAGTTATATCCCTCAAGTTGTAACCTTTTTTACTCGTTAACCATACTTTGTGACATTGTAACATGTTCCCGATTAGACTTTTTCACATCAGCACAATTGATAAAAGTGTGAAATGGTGAAAAAACTAGCAGCGGTCTTGTGACTTCTTCAAAAAAATTCTGATGCAGCACTTTTTTTTTCTTCTGAAGTCACTGACCTGTGAGGTTCAGAAACTGCCTTATCGCTAAGTGCGGGGAAAAATGCAAACTGTGTCCTAAAGAAACTTTGTATTCTTTCACAGTGTTATGCTCTCCCATGTCATTGAGTGATTATGCAAATCAGAGGTAGAACTAGTCTCTCTCTCTTCTCTCTCTCTCTCTTCTCTCTCTCTCTCAGTGGTGTGTCTGTGTGCATGATCTACTGTGGAGGGAAGATTGTTTGCTTACACAAAACAGCTCAATCGAGCGTAGCTAGAGATAAAGGATGGTTTGGTCCATAGGGACACAGACCAAAGGGGATCTTTACTTTTCAGTTGGGTAACAAAGCTCAGTGCCACACGCTAACATTTTTGGTATACTCTATATGTGTGTGTGTGTGTGTGTGTGTGTGTGTGTGTGTGTGTGTGTGTGTGTGTGTGTGTGTGTGTGTTTGAGAGACTTTGTTTTGACCTGCTGAAGTGCTGTGACAGTGCTGTTTAGACTGAGAGGAGAGAGTGGTCGAGCAGAAGGGCAGGAACCGCTCTTATCTTATCTCCTCATCTCTCTCTCTCATCCGTCCCTCACCTCACGTGTTTGTGTTTGTGTTTGTGTTTGTGTTTGTGTCTGTCACTTCCCCCCCCGACCACCATACAAACACAAACACGCACGCTCACATTCACTGACTCACACACTCACAAGCAAACAAACACACTCACAAGCACACACACACACCACACACACACACACACACACACACACTGTCCCTACCCACTTGTCCCAGCTGGTGCAATGGTCACACTTAAGATTTGTTTTGTTTGCAAGATGACTGATATTATGAGATTACCTCTTTCTTCACTTTAAGAGTGTTTCTCTATTGTGAGATTACATTTGAATTAAATGAATTACATATGTGTAGAAAAAGCTATTTATTGCGACATGATTGAAGCTCCATGTCGGCCTCCTCATGTCAGCTTGTAGTGGATCCTTAGCCAATCAGGAAAGAAGGAGGATCTCTTGGAATATTCAGAGCAGGCCCATGTGTTATTGGAGTAGACAGTCTGTAATAGGCAGAATCCATTCCTAGGATATGCATTGTAGTTTAACTTGTGTTAAGCCAATCCACACATGATGTCAATGGCCTCGTAGGATGCATTGCATTACACTTTATTGATGGTGGAAAACTTTGCATCCTGTTCCTGATCTCTCGTACAAGAGCCATTATAGGGGGCGGTATGGGGGAAATTAATGGGGGAGACTGTAATGCTAGAACAACCCCCACATAAGTGACGGTGGCAGTGAAAAACTCACGTTTAACAGGAAGAAACCCTGAGCGGAACCCAGCTCAGAGGAGGGGGCCCATCTGCCTGTGGCCCGCCCAAGCGGAGAGGTGTTGGTGTAAAACAGGGGAAACTCCAAGCAGAACGGTGGAGAACAGAGAGGAAGAGGCTAGCTGTTCTAAAGCAGAGTGAAGCAGGATATGTTAGCATTAGCATGCCCACAAATGAAAGTTAATGACTGTGGTGGGTTGTTTTGAGGGGAAAAAAATTGAGAAATCATGTTGTCAGTGTAAAACAGGAAACTTAAAAGAGTTCTGTGGAGAAGGTGACGACACCCAGAGCACTGAAATGCTCGTCCTCAAGGTTATGTAATCAGGCCATGTTTTAATCTATTTTCTTCATAATTCAAACATGGCCTTTTCTCCCCAATTGGCAACAGTGAGTGTTCCTGGAGGGGTTGTGCTTGCATTCTTAAAGTATTGGGAGCGAATGACGTGTTGGAGTAGACACGGCTGTTTGGGGGTGTGTGGGGGTGTGTGTGTTTGTGGAACGATCAGTGTCCAGGAACAGGACATTTCTCCCTTTCTTTGAGCGCTCTCTGTTGGGACATGCAGTCCCTCTTTCCCTCTCTCTCTGTTCGTGTGTTTAAAAAAAAAATGAGACCAACATATATGCGCAATATGTAGATTAGTGGCTCTTGGAAAATGTGCACAGTGTCCAATTTGTGTGTATGTGTGTGTGTGTGTGCCCAGTGTGTCGTAATGAGCTCATTTTTTCCTTCTCAGATAATTTTTTTTCTTCTGGTCAGGAATTCCTGCCGTTGCTGACTGTGCCAGGGTGCTCTGCTTGCATTTAATCAGATAGTGTGTGTGTGTGTTGTTGCTGTGTGTGAGTGTGTGTGTATGAATGTGTGTGTATAAGAGAGATAGAGAGAGAGAAATATTGGACGAGAGTCCGGCCCTCCACTGCGCCGCCCCGCCTGGGGGGTATTCGTCGTAGCTCGCTAAACGGTTTAGCGAGCTAATTTTCAGGCTAAGATAAAAAACGCCCCTCTTTTTGGTTCGTGGAAGCAACTTTTGATAAATCACCATAGTTACATATCGATTAGCACTAACCTGCTCCAGGGCAGGCTAACTTAAGTGTAGCTGGATAAGCTTGCCACACCCCCGGAAAAAGGAGGGATCCCATTGACCAAGGACTGATATTAGAGTTAGATTAGCGGAGGGAGAGAGTTCTTTGCGATCGCCAAGATCCATTATTCTTGTATGAGCGCTACCGATTCAGCCGACAAGGAATCATTAATTTACAACACCTTCTCGAGTCATTTATTGCAAACACCACAGTCGAACATTGACTGTCTTGCGCTTTTTTGCGAGTGGTACATTTTTGTAGTGTCGGTGATGCGGAGAACAAAGCACTCATAATTATATGAGTGTTATTAGTACACCATAGCATATCATTATTGTAGAAAATGATTACGGTGGACTCATGATAAGAATAGAGAGAAATACAGCCAATTTATTTTCGCTGCTTCAATTTATTGCATTTGTTATTAATACATTTAGTCATTTAACAGACGCTTTTATTCAAAGCGACTTCCAAGGAAATGTAAAACTACATCGAGGAAGGAGGTGAGGGGATTTGAACTAGCAACCATGCAGATTCAAACCGGTAGACGAAACCTCTGTACCAGCTGACACTTGCCGTCAGGGATTCATACATAGATATCACCCTATAAACACCCCAACACACCTTGCTCTCACAGCGGTGGTGGTGTTGAATTTTGCCATGATTATGGTCTTGTATTCTTCATAAGCGTTCATGTTCATCTCCTACTCGCCAGCGGAGAAAAAAAGAGCCCTTTTCTTTGAGTTTAGAACCATTATACCATTAGAAAATCATGGTTTTGGTGATCGACCTTTCCTGCCTTTTGAAGTAGGACGTGCACGCGCAAATGCCATGATAACGTTAGCCTGCTTGAAATTAACCACATGATTAGGATGCGGGTCAGCCGTTAACGAACCGATATTTGCTGTTCTCAATCAGCTCGCTAATCTTAACGGGCTAAAAGGCCAATTGATTAACTTAGCTTCAATCCTACGACGAACGTACCCCAGGTGATGCCCTGTTAATGTTTATGTTTATGTTTATTCATCTGGCAGACATGTTTATTCAAAGCAACTTACAAGCCAGTTAGTCAATAACCCAAACAACAGTAGGATGCCAGGATGTCTCTTCTTTTTGAGTTAATGGTAATGTTTTGAAGTAACTGTCAGAGACAAGTAACAAAAAAAAACAAATAAGAAGAATCAAGAAACGTGTAACAGTCAGTTAGGCTGCTCCTCTGTTCTGTACAGTTCAATAGGCTTAAATGTGAATCGCAGTATTACCATATGACAGTTATTTTCCTTAAATTTCACAAACGTGCTCATTGCGCTGCAGACTGCATGCACGTTGTATTCAGATCCACAGAACATCTCTGGAGTCCTTCAGAGTTTCCCTGGAGTCTATCAGTGCTCCGCATGCAAAGAGGAGCTGGAGAAGAGATGGGGAGAAACTGAAAACAAATACTCTCTCAGCTCCAACTTGACAATGGCGATGGAGAGAAGCAAAGAGAGGCACTGCTGTCTGTCAAATCGACTGTGTGGGAACATTTTACGTTCAGTACGATGACGATGGGAAGAGGACCTAAATGAATTACAGTCTGCAAGCACTGTGTGAACACTGTTGGGTACTTGAGTGGAGACTCTTCTAGCATGGCATCACCTGGCCAGATCACAGGTGGAGCAGAGACTCACGGTGTCTCATTAACATTGCCATCACCTGGCCAGATCACAGGGGGAGCAGGGAAAGTCCACTTGTGTCAGGAAAACACAACAATCTTTTGCTGTTTCCCTCCAAAAACAATTAGCGACGAATAAAAAAACAACAACAAAGACACTAGAAGGGCACTCCGAGAGCACAGACCTCCACTGAGGCCAAATCTCACAATGTTGGTGAAAGTACTAACTGATACTAAATTCGGGGAGCCTCCCAGTGAGTCGGATCTGAACCATGTTTCATGGAAATCGAGCCAAAAGTTTTTGCGTAATCTTGCTTACTGACAAACAAAGAAACCGCACCAAAAACATAACCTTCTTGGCGGAGGTGACCAAAACGCAGTGGGAGTATTCATGACCAAAGATTTGCAGCCCTATTTGGCAGTTACTGACTTGTGATTATGTCACCTGATGGAAAAATGAACCGCGTTGCAATGTCCCCTCCCACACAAATTTCAACAGCAAAGCTCTATGTGTCGATCTGTTTTTAATGTCTCTCTGTGATGTTTCAGACACCCTATCTAAATCTCTCCACTGATAGTTTGACTTCCAGAGAAAGTGAACGCTACCTCACTGTAGTAAAGACAGAAACCAGGCCTAATCAGTCATGCTGACATTTTTCTGAATAGATTTTTTTTGTTTGTTTGTAGGCAAACAACTTACTTGTTGTTCAAAGGGTGATTTTAATTTTTAATTTTTAATTAAATATAAACATACCAAAACCGTACCGTTACCATGGCCCAAAAACCATGATGTATACCAAACCATGGTACCGTCTACTGTTGCATCCCTAGTCTTGATACAGAACTCCCTAGTCTGGTCTTGTGAGTCAGTCTCTGCTTTCGGAGTGGTGCAGCATGTTTGTGTGGCAGAGATGAGGGTGTGTGTGTGTGTGTGTGTGTGTGTGTGTGTGTGTGTGTGTGTGTGTGTGTGTGTGTGTGTGTGTGTGTGTGTGTGTGTGTGTGTGTGTGTACATGTGTACGTGTGTGTGTGGCACAGTGTCTGTAGGCAGGTAGGCACCCATGGGATATATTAGCCTAGATTTCTGGTAGACAGACAGACCGTAGAACCTAGATGTCCGGTAGACAGACAGACAGTGGAACCTAGTTGTCTGGTGGACAGACAGACAGACAGACAGACAGACAGACAGTGGAACCTAGTTGTCTGGTGGACAGACAGACAGACAGACAGACAGTAAGTCTAAAGGATTAAAGGCATCCTGGTGTCCACTGGTCAGATGGCTTGAGCTTTACTTGGCCTCATCAGAACACAGGGAGGGCATGACTTGCACTTTTTAAAAATTCAGGAACTGGGAGGCCGGGGTATCACACCAGTGTTTGCATATGTGTGTATGTTGTGTGTATGTGTGTATATGCTTGTTGTGTGTGTGTACACGCATTTGTGTGACTGTTAACTACTGTTTATAAGTTTGGAGTTACTTAGAAATGGCATTGTTTTTAAAAGCAAAGCAAATGGAGGAATTATTAGTTTGAAGGACACAATTATTATTTCAATTAAAAACTATTATTTCTAATTGTCAATGTCTTCATGAAAGTCAAGTAAATATCTAAGTGACCCCAAACTTTTGAACGGTAGTGTACTTGCTTGTGTGTGTGTGTGTGTGTGTGTGTGTGTGTGTGTGTGTGTGTGTGTGTGTGTGTGTGTGTGTGTGTGTGTGTGTGTGTGTGTGTGTGTGTGTGTGTGTGTGTGTGTGTGAGAGGAGAGAGGTCTATCCTGTTCAACCAGCTCACATTGGTAAACTTACGGAGAGCACCCCTCCCTTCACCGGAATCTATTATGCAAGAGCACAAACACTGTAGCAGAGAGATGAAACTGTCATTGTGTGTGTGTGTGTGTGTGTGTGTGTGTGTGTGTGTGTGTGGTGTGTGTGTGTGTGTGTGTGTGTGTGTGTGTGTGTGTGTGTGTGTGTGTGCGCGTGTGTGTGTGTGTGAGACCGAGTGGAATGGGTATTGTGCCTGTTTCTTCACATACATTCAACCCACTTTATCCTCATTGTCTGTGTGAGTAGCTCTGTTGCAGCACCAGTGGTGTGTGTGTGTGTGTGTGTCTGTGTGTGTGTGTGTGTGCCAGTGGTGGTGTAATTGTGTTGCTCAGGCTTTGGCTCACCAGGCTGGCTGTTTGTAAAGGCCTGTAAAACAGCCCCACCCCTTTTTACTTGTCAACCGTTAACATTTGAGTATTTTGACATTTTGACAAATCTCTCCACTGATAGTTTGACTTCCAGAGAAAGTGAACGCTACCTCACTGTAGTAAAGACAGAAACCAGGCCTAATCAGTCATGCTGACATTTTTCTGAATAGATTTTTTTTGTTTGTTTGTAGGCAAACAACTTACTTGTTGTTCAAAGGGTGATTTTAATTTTTAATTTTTAATTAAATATAAACATACCAAAACCGTACCGTTACCATGGCCCAAAAACCATGATGTATACCAAACCATGG
>NC_045158.1:2646275-2653775 GCF_900700415.2 Clupea harengus | reverse complement strand
TACACACACACACAGACACACACACACAGACACACACACACACACACACACACACACACGGGACAGATGCGCACACACACACACACTCATACAACACACACACACACACACACACACACACAGACAAAAGCAAACACACACTTTCTCCTCTCTTTCTATGTCTCTCTCTCTCTCTGTCTCAGTCACACACACAAACAAATGTACACTCTCTCTCTCTCTCCCCCGCTCTCTCTCATTCACACTCACACTTTTACACAATGCACTTACAGGTTTGGGTGTGTGAGGCGCCGGGTTGGACCCCTTGGGCTCAGGATTAACCCCGCTCTTAATAATCTCTCTCTTCCTCCTCCTGGGTCTTCCTCCACTGACCTCGGAATGTGGCGCGCTACTACAGTGTTGTGACCCTTCAGTAACGCCACCCACTAAAGGCCAGAGGAGTTAATCCAGCGAGAAACGCTCAGTGTGGGAACTGTATGCCACACACTCAGTTACTGAGTTCTCTCCCGTGGTGAGCCCAGAGGATTGGCTCGTGGAAGACTCAATTTACTTCATGTTTGTCCTTCTGTTACATATAGAGAAAGTTGCACATACAGATTATCTGTGGGGGGGAAATATGCTTTTGGGGCAGTGTTGGTAGAAGGCAAAATAGCTTGGATTAGTTTTCAAACTAAATGCGCAGAATACTGCAGTTCAGGAATTTAAGATGGCTAAACTTTTGTTAAGAAAAAAACATATATTTTTTTTTTGATAGGCTGTTTTGTCTGATTCATGATGTAAGAAACAGGTCATTTCCAACTGTAATTATGTTCAGTCAATTTTATTGACCATGGGTGTACACACTTTAGTCACTAGGGGGCAGTTGTTACGCAAATATGTCCTGTTTCGTGGCTAAGCGTCTTCAAAGCACCTTGCCGCTAATAGAACTACTTCTCCGGACATTTTAGAAAGGTATTTCTTGGTTAAAACCATGACCCCTCTAACCCATCCTCTCCACCACCTCATGTGATACTTTATTTATAATATAATAGCAATACCATAACTTGCCTCTAACTTGCCTGCATGTCTTTATACAATCTTTCATATGGGATAACATTCTGGCGCGACGTGCAACCTTTCCGACACTATTTTTATACATAAACAAATTTGTACTGCTTTTTGACGAACTATGCAAAAAAAATGTAGGCTATGCCATGTTCACTAATGTTACATGCGCTTTGTAGAAAGGACCTAAACTGTTACTGTCGCAGATTTTTTTGTAGCTTTGTCTTCAGGTGTAGGGATGACAGAAAATGTTTTGAAGAACAATTAGTATTTGTTGATGAGCTTTTCCTAAACAAACTTCAACTTCTCCTGATGGGTAGAGTGTCCGCTCAACTTGAGTTGATGCCTTTTTGTACAAATAAAATATTGAAGAGTTGACATTTCTTCTCTCTTAGATATTGAATGCTTGCTTATTGTTTCTTTCTTTCTTTCTTTCTTTCTGTTGTTTCTTGCTTTATTTGAAAGGCGGCATAATGATAAGCACGGCAACAATCGTGTTTTGTAGTTCTTTAACCTGATCTCTCTCGGTCGTCCGCGAATGAATTGCCCACTTCTCCGAGGTCAACTGCGGTACAAGTTACCATACGGTTAATAACAGACAACGGGTCACCTCCTAATTTGGAGTTTCAGGTATCGGGGGACCTCTTTCCCACCAAAAGGTGTGGGACAAAATGGGTTATAGACCGAATTTACCTTCAAGGCAAACTAAAGGTTGGTGCAAATTACTACCTTTGGCCAAACCAATAAAATCGCTCATTTCTGAGGGTCTTAAATTCAGTCAAGCGAGATCGCGACGGGTTCCAGCAGGTCCTGTTAAGACACCTGCTAGACGAGCGCTGCACTCTATTTTGAAGGTAGCGGTCTCTCCACTGAAATGAACACCGTTTGTCTGTTCATATGTTAAACACAATAGAGTCTCAGTTTATGGGCTATGCATTCGTTTAGATACAAAAACTCCTTCGTGTAGGTCAGCCTACTAGTTATTATCAAATTCTTCAGCCCTTTACTCACCTACCCGAAGTAGCGCTTAAGTGCTAGTCAGGCTTGCTCAATAAAATAAAACGGTTAGTTAATACCACGACTGGCAAAATAAGGGTTGCATGGATACAATTGTCAAAAACTTGATCAGTCTTACTATTGAATACAGACACACTTATAGTAAGGTGTAAACACAAAATACACAAAATAGACTCAAGATTCAAAGATTCAAGATTCAAAGGTTTCCAGTTTGGTTGTTGAAAGATGTGTGGAGATATAGATGACTGCTGTTTGACTTGAGTGACATAACTTCTTGAGTGCCTTTCCCACACACACCCACATACATTCAACAAATAGACATTGGTTCATACACATTATCCCTTAAGCTCAAAACTATACACACACACACTTCATCTCTCACATGACCCTGCAGAGTAGGCCTAGACTTGTTTTATCATTTGCTTTCCAGGACCATATCAGTTCCATAATGTCCTGTGAATATATACATACTCCTACTCATATACCGCCCACACTGAAATCTCTACTGTAATTAGATACATCTCCATGAATGTAAGCCATACGAATATAACACTGTAAACTATTGCTGTTATGAATTATATAGTGGGGCAGTGGTTAGCCTTGCCCCCCTCCCAGTGGTCGACCTGGGTTCAACCGGTACAGGATGCTTATGTAAATGGCCTTGGATGAAAGTGTAATACCAGACCTTTACTTATAGACTTCATGTAGAAACGGCACATTTCCCTCTCTCTCTCTTTTCCAGAGTTAAATCTTGTGTGTTTACTGTGACAACATACTGTGATAACATGCTATTCAACTGTGCTTACGTAAGCTCAGCTGCCTGTAGCACACACATGCATACACAAGGGATACATGCTCCTCATGCAAAGCTTGATCCATGTAACCCTCTCAAGCTTCAAAACAAAACACGTTCTCAGACACACTTTGGCCCTAACTCTCTCTCTCTCTCTCACGCGCAAACACACACACTCACACACACACACAGGGGGTTTTATATCTCCCCCCTCATTTGTAGGCAAGGCAGTGAGGGTGATTAGAGAGCACTGTGTTTGCAGGTGTGTGTGGTGTGTGTGTGTTTGCAGGTGTGTGATCCAGCTCCTCTGGGTTGATAGGAAGAGGAGGTAACAGCCTTACACACACACACTCACTAGCTACTCTTTGCTCATCTCCTCACCAGTTATAATTTAAAAGCTAATAATGTTGAAAAAATACACACACACACACACTATAAGGCAGTTTGTGTGCATGTTACATAAACATACACGTTTTTTGGTCAGCTGATGGCCATTCTGATTTTCAAGAAACCATGTTTGCTTCTTGCAATGACAACTTGCTTCTCTGGAATCCATGCAAAACATAAGAGGGATTGGGTTAAGGTAGGCTGGGAGATGCCTCTGTTGCTTTTAGGTAGAGACAAAGAGACTATTGATAAGTTAAGGCAGAGGCAGATCGTGGTAGTGCGGCAGGAATATAAAATACCATGTCCACAGTTTGGGCGGGTTTTTTTTTTTAATGTTTTTTTTTTCTTTTTTCATTTTCTTGTTTTTCCCTGAGGTGTCCAAGGAAGAGGCACTCAGCCGCCACTGTATAATGGACAACAGAAGTGTGTGTTTATGAATGGACAGCAGAAGTGTGTGTGTGTGTGTGTGTAAGAATGGACAGCAGAAGTGTGTGTGTGTGTGTAAGAATGGACAACAGAAGTGTGTGTGTGTGTGTATGAATGGACAGCAGGAGTGTGTGTGTGTGTATGTGTGTATAAATGGACAGTTGAAGTGTGTAGGGCAGATGCAGGTTAACGGAGGAGCCCAGGATAGCCTCATACAAGCTGTTACTCTCATCACTATAAAACAGTAATCCCTTAATTTTAGGGGATTATTTTGCAGGATTTTGTCATGATGCTGTTCTTTCTGGTGTTGTTGTTGCTGTGGGACTGATGTGCGCGTGCCAACAGAGGACTTATTGCTATGAGAATAGAGTCCCTCTGGGGACACTGATGACTGAAAGGGCATGGACACTTACAGGACTGGGTTATTGTTAGCTGATATTAGCTATTAGCCCCCCCAAAATACACGATGACATCTTGGTTTCATTTTTAACATCACAAAACCTTCCATCTTAAAGGTACAGTCCGCAATTCTAATCCATACACTTTTTGTCAAATGCTGCAGATCGCTCCTCACTGTCCTCAAAAAACCTCCTGTCAGGCTCTGTAATTAGCAAACACACATAGTGGCTCGGGCCGAGCCATAAATGATCCCTGCCAATCAACACGGTGCTTCCGGAGGGGTGTAATTTGATTGGCTGTTGAGCTCAAATATCAAAAACCCTTCTGAAATCGAATGGCAGACTGCATGGAGGCTGTAGACTATTACCATTCCCCAGAGCCCCACCAGAAGGCTCTCCACGTCTTCGGTTCAGCCGTCATGACTGGCACAGGACGGAATTTAGATTTAGAATCCTTTTGCTGATGCTCAGGAGGTAGCACTAAAAGCTCCAGTTCATTCCACCTAACCCAGTTGCTGCACAAATTGTGTAGGTGGCCTGTTGAGTTAGCATGCTAGCAAGCCTTTTATCAGTGCCAACTGTGCGGTTGTTGTTTTTCTAGAGTCTAAACTCTCTTTACGTGGGTTTTTTACACTTATCACTGGCTTGCGTGTGAGTTACAGTGCAGTGTGTTTTATATGTATGCATTTTTCCTGGATGTTGACACGAGTAATTGATATTGATTGACTTCAGGCACATCTAAATACAGTACATGTTACACGGAATTTGTATTTATTTGATCTATTTGTGTAGAGAGATTCTGTAGTGCTTTAGGACACAATACATAGGTATTGCAGGTTATGAAAAGTTAAATCTAACAAAATCTTTCTCCTTCATCATTATCCACTTCTCCTGTCCTGCTAAAATCAGGTAGATATGGATATATTCTCTGTAATAATAAAAGCCAAGCAAACCTCTCTCTCTCTCTCTCTCTTTCTCTCTCTCTCTCTCCTTCTCTCTCTCTCTCTCTCTCTCTCTCACTCCTGTGTATTTAATTCATAAAAAATGAAGGCAATAACAGCAGGGCTCTATTGACACAGAGTGGCCCCTATTTCAGGAGCAGGCTGAGCCCCTTGAGGCCTGTGGAGCAGACGGACTATATCAAGACGTTAAGAGTAATAATAATACCATTAATAATAACATTATGAGAGGCCTGCCTCTGTGCCCTGCCGTCTGGCCACGGGCGAGGCCCACTTCTGGGAATGTTGACAGGATTTAGGTGGATATTTACCCGACCCAAGGAGCCGCTTGAGTTTTGAGGATACAAAAAAAAGAGATTTCTTTGTTAATAAATTCAAACTAAATCATAGGAATACTGGTGTGCTGTTGTATAGATACTGGAGCTCAATTCCTTCATGAATCCACCAGACTTCTATGAGCTTATGATACATTCTTATTCATTAACCACTGAATGTCAGAGAATATAGGGGAACACAGACTATTCGACTGGTTGGCGTGGCGTGGCGTCCTATCCGGCAAAACACAGTGATGGCAACCGAATCGTGAAGCTGTCAGATGCGCGTATTCGTTGATTTCCAATTACCTAGCTTAGAACTGCTACAGGGAAATGTAATTGACTTTGACAGCTGTTTGTTTTCACTGAGTTGCCATGCAACGCAAT
Source organism: Clupea harengus (assembly GCF_900700415.2). Classification (NCBI taxonomy): domain Eukaryota; kingdom Metazoa; phylum Chordata; class Actinopteri; order Clupeiformes; family Clupeidae; genus Clupea; species Clupea harengus. The sequence goes on along the minus strand of NC_045158.1, from coordinate 2,648,053 downwards.
TGTGCAACGTCACTTGTGGTCATACACGACCAGACGAATCCTGCATGGCACGGTGAAGTGTCTGGTGAAGTGTTTTGGTGAGTTTTGTACACTAAATCATACTTCAAAGCATGGAGGCTCTCCTAGGAGTCCACAGGGTCCTGTATCAATCAGAGCTGACATCTCACCTGGAGGCCTGTTAGTTACTGCTGTTATTACCCAACACCTGTGCTGAGTAAATCACACACACACACACACTCACACACTCACACACACACACACACACACACACACACACACACACACACACACACACACACACACACACACACACACACACACACACACACACACACTATCACCCAATCTGCACCCTACCTAACCTGGCCTTCATATGACCAGTGACCCTACCCCTGTGATGTCTGATGTAACCTACATTCCCTCTGCCTGTAGTCACAAGCCCCGCGGACCTCAAACAGCTGAATTACCTCATCAGACAGGGAGGCACATGGATATGATGGACTACTGTCCCAGGTAACTGAATTAGCTCATCAGGGAGGCACATGGATATGAGAGTCTAATGTCCCAGGTAACTGAATTAGCTGATCAGGGAGGCACATGGATATGAGTCTACTGTCCCAGGGAACTGAATTAGCTGATCAGGGAGGCACATGGATATGAGAGACTAATGTCCCAGGGAACTGAATTAGCTGATCAGGGAGGCACATGGATATGAGTCTACTGTCCCAGGGAACTGAATTAGCTGATCAGGGAGGCACATGGATTAGTTTATGTTTATGTGATAGGAGAGTCTACTGTCCCAGGTAACTGAATTAGCTCATCAGGAAGGCACATGGATATGAGAGACTAATGTCCCAGGGAACTGAATTAGCTCATCAGGGAGGCACATGGATATGAGCACTGTGGCCATCCCTATCTATCACCATCTGTGTGTGTGTGTGTCTGTGTCTGTGTCTGTGTCTGTGTCTGTGTCTGTGTCTGTGTCTGTGTCTGTGTCTGTGTCTGTGACTGTGACTGTGACTGTGTCTGTGTCTGTGTCTGTGTCTCTCTGTCTCTCTGTCTCTGTCTCTGTGTCTGTGCCTCTGTGTCTGTGTCTGTGTCTGTGTCTGTGTCTGTGTCTGTCTCTGTCTCTGTGTCTGTGTCTGTGTCTGTGTCTCTGTCTGTGTCTCTGTCTGTGTCTCTGTCTCTGTGTCTCTGTGTATCTGTCTGTGTCTGTGTCTGTGTCTGTGTCTGTGTCTGTGTCTCTGTCTCTGTCTCTGTGTCTCTGTGTCTCTGTCTGTATCTGTGTCTGTGTCTGTGTCTGTGTCTCTGAGTCTGTCTCTGTGTCTGTGTCTGTGTCTGTGTCTGTGTCTGTGTCTGTGTCTGTGTCTGTGTCTGTGTCTCTGTCTCTGTATCTCTGTGTATCTGTCTGTGCCTCTGTGTCTGTGTCTGTGTCTGTGTCTGAGGGAGCAGAGGGCAGGTTATTCAGAGGTGCTTTGTTGGGAAAATAAAAAGTCAGTCGGTTGTATAGTGTTTGCCAAGGAGTGCTTTATTTTAAGTGTGTGTGAATTTGTGCGTTCATGTGACATCATGTGTAATTCTCTTCAGGATGTGGAAGTGAAACTCTCAGTTATCCCTGAACCCATGCAATACTCCACATAATATTCCTGAACCCATGCAAAACTCCACATAATATCCCGTTAAAATGTTTAGGGTCTTGGAAAAGACAAAGGCTTTCTATGTCAAGGAGTGAACCTAAGCTGCCCGAGAAGACCTAGGACACATACAGGGACGAAGGA
>NC_045158.1:2616275-2618775 GCF_900700415.2 Clupea harengus | reverse complement strand
TGTCTCTGTCCAAACACACTTCAGTCGCTGTGGCTGTTTAAAAAAAGCCTGTGCATTTATATAAAATGGGCATATAACTGGAGGTGCTTGTTTTAAATTAGATTCCCTTAATATAAATGCCAGGGTTACTGTTGCTTTTGTGTCTAAATTTGTAAATGTTTTTTTTTTTATATGTGACTGTTTTCTATGTGTCTGCATAGAAGGATAAATAGTGTGTGTATGTGTGTGTGTGTGTGCGAGAGAGAGAGAAGGGGGCGTGAGTTGCAACCAGCAGGGGGTGCAGCCTCCCTCTGAACCAGGAAGGAACGCTTTGTTTTTGCCAAGCCGTCCCAAATCGGTAGAGGTTATTATTTTCTCCTGATACAGAAGGACGAGGGCCAACAATAACACTTGAATAGGGATGGGATACGTCGTGCGTGTGTGTGTGTGTGTGTGTGTGTGTGTGTGTGTGTGTGTGTGTGTGTGTGTGTGTGTGTCTGTTGCCGGTTATCTCGGAGCAGGATGGGGCAACACAGAAGGACCACAGGGGCACTGGGTCCATGCGCGCACACGTCCAGACACACACAATAGTCTTCACTTGTTCAGTCCATCCAGTGTCCATTAAGATGACCGTGACTGTGAAGACAACAATGACGAGTGCCCTTTCTCTCCAGACATCTGTGATTGTTTTGACTACACTCTACAGATATTGCCAATAGTAACACCACTACGGCCGTGGCCTTATTACGGGTCTGTCTCATGTTAAAAAACGACCTTGTTTTACATACCCTTGTGCGCTGGTTCACACCTCACGCCGATTCTAACTACACGAACTAGCCTAATTGTGTAAGGTGAACCCTGTGTGTGCGTGTATGATGAGGGAGGATAAAACCTAAAATCTATGAACCCATAGATTTTTTCCTGTGGTGTCAGTAAACATCCACGATTAGACACGGGGCCAAATGTTGTTGTTCAAAGGATGCAAAGGAAAGTCCGCAAGTTTCAGCACCTTGAAGGCCACGAGGAGCTTACTAAGCCTAGATACTGTTGGTTATTTTCCGTTTTGGATAACCACCCCCTAAGTATCGCAAATAGGGCGTTAAATGCGAACGACAGGTCGTTGTCGAGAGCAGTTTATGGGCGAATGTGCGCTTTCCTTTTGTTGTTGTTGTTTATTTTGCGAGTTTGCCTCCCTTATTATCATGGAAATTAATCCTGAAATGTGAGAATTAAATTCTCACATCCTTTGAGCCGCATGTTGGCCACTTAATCAACGAATCAGTAGGAATGTTAACTTTGGCTTATTGCTGATGATCAGCCCCTTCGTGCTTTGCAATGCCACATTTGTTTGATATTCTATTTGATTGAACGAATCACCCTTACATATAACTGAAGGCGATTCATAAGACAAATCTGTCTATCAATTTATACGACCGCAAGCAGGCTACCTAAAGAAAAGAAAAACATGAATCACAAACAAAAATAACGTCTCTGAGAATTACTGTATTTTTCATATCAGAAATTTACTAGCCTACTAATTTTGACGAATTATATTAAAACCATGTCCCGGTTGTGGAAGTAGGCTATTTGAAGTGACTGGTTGACACCCACACGCAATGTTTGAGTGCCAAACCGCATAGGAAATCACAATGCACGACACTTAACACCATGTCTTCAACATTGTCGTTTCGACGACCCAAACTTTTACGTGCATATGCAAAGAAATGCAGTAGCATACCTGCCCGGACTTGTTATCTCTGGCAGGTATAGACCCCGTCTACCTGGATGCGGTGATTTTAAAGGCATTTACGTTCATTATTTTTACTGCTACCGAGAGGTACATTAAAAGACAGGTTCATGAGTCAAACGCCCCAGGTTCTTCCAGACGCTCTCTCGCTAATTCAATTTTAGCGTCAAGTCAGGGCCGTTATGTTTTTAGCCAATAAAATCATAAGGCTTAGATCGTTGCAAAGTGGGGTTATAAGAAATATTGAGGAATGTTGACTGCCGCATTGCTTTTTCGCTGCAATCTCCTCATGTCCATTTAAATGAGCCTATTTGTTAATTACCTTACTTTCAGCTCCTACTATCAGTGCTGCACGTCGGTGGTGTGCGGTCGCAGATAAAACCGTAATCTCACTTGAAAGACTCGAAGGCCATTACTTTTTCATTAAGAAAAACAACACTGTTAAGTCATTTGGTGTTGACTCTCCAAGCGCAGCCGGAGCTCGGCGCGGGTGGGAGTCGAGGGGAGGGGGGCGATGGAGCCGAGTGGGGGGATCACAGCCAGGAGGAGGGGGTTGGTGTTTTCGGGGGGATGGGGCTCTGTTCAGGGGGTGGGAGAGAGGGGTGTGGGACACCGAGTTTAAAAGGCCAGGCGGGGTGCGCCCCCCCTCACACACAGACGCGCTCTCTCTGACTGTGCGCCGACAGGACCAAACTTCTCCCAACTTCTGCTGCGCAGAGCGGATCCCCCAGGCAAAGCAGAACAGAGCAGCTTCTCTCTCTCGCAGCGTGCATG
>NC_045158.1:2603775-2606275 GCF_900700415.2 Clupea harengus | reverse complement strand
CGGGTGGAGGCTCCTGTGCGTGCGAGACAGAGCGTGTGTGTTTACTGATGTGTTATGTTTTTCTTTGGCCTAAATCTGTGTGTATTGGTGTTTGTCTGTGTTAGTGTATGCGTGAGTGGGAATGTGCTGCTCCGCGGGGGACTGAAAGGGCCCCAGTGGAGATTTAGGGGCTTGAAATGGGAGCATATTCCACTGATTTCACGGCATATACCTTTGCACGTTCTGGAAAATGTGATTTGGTTTGTGGAGATGAGGAACTGGTCAAGCTCAGGCAGCAGGGTTGCAGACCTGTTCACTTGCGTTGGGCCATTTGAACACTTGGGGGCAAATTGGGGGCAAATTGGGGGCAGTCGTGGCCCAAAGGTTGGGCCCCAAAGTGACATATCTTGTCTAACACGTGCAGACACACACACACACACACACGCACACACACACGCACCCGCACACCCACACACATGTACAGTATGTACACAGACACCCACTTATACACTGCAACAGCTGATAATCCTCTTATGACTGCAGCATAAACATTGGCTTTATAACATATGGTCACTCTGATGCACAAACTTGTAAACAAACATTTGTGTGTGTGTGTGTGTGTGCACCTTACCAGATAAAACATAGATGTCTTACAGTTCCTGATCCCGCCCACCTCCATCTCTGTTGTAAATTCTAAAAGAAAGTAGCTAAGAAGGTACTAATGTGTGCGTTAGTAAGTGCAACTTGGGCCTGTGCGTCCTCAGTGTGTGTGTGTGTGTGTGTGTGTATGTGTTAGTAAGTGCACCTTGGGCCTGTGCTTTCTCAGTGTGTGTGTGTGTGTATGTGTTAGTAAGTGCACCTTGGGCCTCTGCTTCCTCAGTGTGTGTGTGTGTGTGTGTGTGCTTGTGTATGTGTTAGTAAGTGCACCTTGGGCCTGTGCTTCCTCAGTGTGTGTGTGTGTGCGTTAGTAAGTTCACCTTATGCCTGTGCTTCCTCAGTGTGTGTGTGTGTGTGTATTAGTAAGCGCACCTTATGCCTGTGCTTCCTCAGTGTGTGTGTGTGTGTGTGTGTGTGTGTGTGTGTGTGTTAGTAAGCACACTTTGGGCCTGTGTTTCGTCATCATTCCCCTCCATAAACACCACACCGTCCCTCAAAGAAAATACTAAACAAATAAACTGCAGCCTCCACTGTGACCGTCCACGGAGTTCTTCTTCCATGTGTGTTATTTGATGTAACCCCTTTATGTTAGAGCTTGTTGAATCAGGCACAGACGTACACAAGGAGGCATCTCAAACAAACAGAAAAACAAACAAACAAACAAATAAAGAAACTAACAAATAAACTACAAGCACAACCACCACCAAAGACATTTCACGTACAGACTGAATAGATCCTTTTAAATGTCCACATCTGCATCACAACCCTGACAGAGTCAGAGTCAGAGTCAGACACACACACACACACACACACACACACACACACTCCCTCTGTTGAGAAGGGTGTGTCAGATAGAGCACCTGTACTGGGACAGCAAGTTGAAGAGGTCTGACCTGTTGGTGTGTGTGTGTGTGTGTGTGTGTTTGCATCTAAAAACAATCCTGTGCTATGACCACACAGTGTGATGAGACTTTAGGGCTGAGCTAAAGGCTGTCGTCACAGATTCACTGATCTCCACATTTTACTCTCAATAGAGCCAGCCAACAATACAATACACAATACACACCCCAAACCCACAAACACATCTCTCTCTCTCTCTCTCTCTCTCTCTTTTCCTCATCACTGTCGCTCCCTCTATATCTGTCTCTGTTTCTCTCTCTCACCTTCTGTCTCCCCACCTATTAATCCGTCATCTTCTGAAATTGTCTTCTAAACCGATGGAATGACCCGGAGAGTGAGAGTGAAAGAAACAGAGGAATGGTAGTGACACGTTTACTGTCTCCTTCTCTCACACTGATTGTTACCGGTGGCCATTGAACGCAGGCCCACAAAGAACCATGTGGGAACAATCACCTCCAAAAAACTGCAGCATTATGGCAGAAATGTTCCCCTCATTGTTTCTGCGGCAACGCTTGGACTTCCTTCTTAAAGCCATTCCCAGGGCAGGGGTCGTCACGGTTCATTTTCAAACAAACTGCGTGAAATGATCCCTCTCAATTGTATGGGGAGCAAAGCGGCTAGCTCTGGCTGGTGACACTGTGTCCTACGACTGACCCCCCCCCCCCCCCCCGGGGTCGAGGTCCGCAGTTATGTTTGACCCTTGACCCCAAACGCTGTTGGTGGGAGATAGGGTGTCAGCGTCTCGTCTCGGATTGGAAGAGAGCTGAGGTTAGGGTTACGGTCAGACGGTCAGAGTTGAGGTTAGTCTTGAGGCTTTGTGCCTAACCGTCCACCTGTTCCTCCATACCAGTATGAGATAACCAGATTTTCAGCAGGCGTGGCTAAATCTGTAGTGCTTACTTTGTGAACTTACTGTATCCATGTCTTTTATACTTCCTACAAGTGTGTGTGTGTGTGTGACAGA
>NC_045158.1:2598775-2601275 GCF_900700415.2 Clupea harengus | reverse complement strand
TCCCTGTTTTTCTCCTTCTCTCTCTCTCTCTCTCTCTCTCTATATATATATATATATGTATCTATCTATCCCTATTCATCTCCTCTTTCGCACACTTTCTCTCAATCTCTGTGTATCACTCTGTATGACACCCTAGCAACCACCTAAACCACCACAGCAACGCCTTAGCAACCACCCTAGTTAACTACCCTAGCGCCACCCCAGGGGCCAACATAGAAACACCCCAACTACCCTAGCAACACCATAGCCAGCACAATGGTGACCACTGTGAAACCCTTACAATCACTCTTGCAACTACCCTATCAACACAATCTCTCTCTTTCAATTTCTTCCTCTCTATTGTAATACCTAACTTAACCATCTCTTTCATTTCTTTTTATCTCAATGTATATCCTCTTTCTATCTACCTTCATGTCCTTATCACCCTCCCAGTCTCGCACTCCGTACTGCCTCTCTCTTTATCTCCCTCCAGTTCCCCCTCTACCTTTCAATCTATGTCTTTACTCTCTCTCTCTTCTTCCTTTTCGCCTTCCTTCTCCTTTGTATGCCTCTCTCTGCGTGCGCTGAATTGCGTTCTATTCTTTTACTTTATATTTATTTCGAATTTGAATTGCTTTGCTTTGCATGCACTTGTATCTCTTTCAGGAAATGATTGAATTTGATGCCATATTTACTAACTTAAAAACTCAAATAGAAAGAGAAAGAGAAACATTCCCCGCCAAAAGGCCCCTCTTGAAGAGAGAGAGGGCAAAAGAGCAGGTGCTCGTGCATCACCAGGAGTCTCTCTGGGGATGTGCCTGCACAAGAACCGCCTCCAAATGTCCTGTCTAATTCTATGTGTTTATATGTGTGTGTGTGTGTGTGTGTGGGTGAGGGTATGTGTGTGTGTGTGTGTGTGTGTGTGTGTGTGTGTGTGTGTGTGTGTGGGTGTGTGTGTGTGTGTATGCATGTGAGAATGATTGAGTGTGTGTGTGTGTGTGTGTGTGTGTGTGTGTGCGTGTGTGTGTGCGTGCGTGTATGTGTGTGTGTGTGTGTGTGTGTGTGTGCGAGTGTGTGTGTGCGTGTGTGTGTGTGTGTGTGTGTGTGTGTGTTGTGTGTGTATGCATGTGAGAATGATTGAGTGTGTGTCTGTATGTGTGTGTGCTTCCGTTGGCCACTGTTTGTGGGGAGGGATATGGAGGGCGGTGGGGGTGTGTTCTTCGAGCTTCTGCTCTACCGGATCTGTGTGCCCAAGAGTCTCATCCTCATCCTCTGCCCTTGCCCCCCTCCGCCACCAGGGAGGCCGACACAAAGAGGCCCCTTCAGCGCCACCTCTGACGGGCACATTGTGCGGGCACACACTCAACCCTCGTCTCCCCGTTACAGAGCTAAATGTACCCCCTTTTCTCTAGTCCTCAGTGTGACTGGGCATCCACACACCGGCACACACACAGACACACACACACCGGCACACACACAGACACACACACACACGCACACACTACACACACACACACGCACACACACACACGTACACACACATGCACGCACACAAACACACACACACATGCACTGCTGCTGCAGTACAGGCGCCACACCCACATACCTCCCGGCACAAACTCTGTTATTTTTGTCACCATGTTTAACTTACAGCATAGACCGCCAGGAGAGAGGCCACCACATACACACTCACACACTCAAACACACCACATACACACTCACACACTCCGACACACCACATACACACTCACACACTCAAACACACCACATACACACTCACACACTCCGACACACCACATACACACTCACACACTCCGACACACCACATACACACTCACACACTCAAACACACCACATACACACTCACACACTCCGACACACCACATACACACTCACACACTCAAACACACCACATACACACTCACACACTCCGACACACCACATACACACTCACACACTCCGACACACCACATACACACTCACACCTCAAACACACCACATACACACTCAACACACTCCGACACACCAACATACACACTCACACACTCCGACACACCACATACACACTCACACACTCAAACACACCACATACACACTCACACACTCAAACACACCACAGACACACTCACACACTCAAACACACCACAGACACACTCACACACTCAAACACACCACATACACACTCACACACTCCGACACACCACATACACACACACACACACAAACACACCACAGACACACACACACACTCAAACACACCACAGACACACTCAAACACACCACAGACACACTCACACACTCAAACACACCACATACACACTCAAACACACCACATACACACACACACACTCAAACACAACACATACACACTCACACACTCAAACACACCACAGACACATTCACACACTCAAACACAGCACAGACACACTCACACACTCAAACACACCACAGACACACTCACACACTCAAACACACCACAGACACACTCACGCACTCAAACACACCACAGACACACTCACAC
>NC_045158.1:2591275-2596275 GCF_900700415.2 Clupea harengus | reverse complement strand
GCTGTCTTTTCATCACTTCTAATTTAGGCTTTATTTTCCATTATGTCGTTTCTTGGCCTGTTCAAAATTGTGTGTGTGTGTGTGTGAGAGAGAGAGAGAGAGAGAGAGAGAGAGAGAGAGAGAGAGAGAGAGAGAGAGATAGGGAGCGAGAGAAAGAGAAAGAGTGTGACACCGTGTTCGTTGGATCATTGCTGATTTACAGCTAACTTGACTCGGTCGAGGAGTACCATCGTGTTGTCAATGGGCCAGAAAAAAAGCTTTGGACACAGTGCCACCTTCTGGTCATAATATAGTACTGCTGAGAATCGCCAGGCTTGTATTGGTCTGAATAACAGGCTACTGATGCGCAAAGGGAGGGACGTCCACAGTAGGGCCCCCATCTGTACACCAAATATACTGCGTAGGCTAGCAGTGGCACAGGGCTGGTTGCAAGTTTAAATTAGTAGCATATTGAAGGCAGTAATGAATATGAAGTGGAATTAGCGGAAGCAAATGTAAAGTAATCGAAAAAACGTCGAAATGTAGCCTATTAAAATACGCAAAAGAAACCAATGTAGTTTGATTGAACTTTCTAGACGGACCCTAACTTCAGTGAGTTAGCATGTGATTCCTGGTCTGGATTTGGCAGATGTGGAGCTGGCCACAGCACAATGATGCAGCAGCAAACTGATTTTGATCTGTGCACCATCCTTAGAGAGGCAGTGGGCATGTACCAAAACATTCACAATATTATTTAAGTTCTACTGATGATGCCATGTCGACTGCTTTAGCGGAAACATCATTCAGCTGTTTGGGATGTTAAAAGACAAACCCAGGAACAGTATGATAGAGACACGATAGACCCTTGATTCCAGGGTACTATCTGGCCAAAATGGGCAAAGCCATTGATATGGTTATATTAAACACGATTGTAATTACCCTGATAACAAAAGTCCAGTAAACCATTCTCGGCCCACTCACTGGAGTCAAAGCTGGCGGTCCGCTAGCCTTTTTGCCCATCGGTTTTCAGTCATACTACTGGCGAGTTACGAGTTACTTCACATTAACATTTAACCTTAACATTTTTATAAATGTTATGAGTGCGTAACATAAGTCTTTAATTGAAGTCATTTTTCACGTTGTAGCCTTTTGTTAAGTTCTTAATATCCAAGCCCCTAAAGGTGATAGTGGTAGGCTGGCTACCAGAAATGGCATACCACCTGTGGAGGTTGATTATAACTTATTTGTTTTCTGTTTTTATTTCTAAAGCGTGACCAATGATTGTTGTGCAATGCAATCTAGAATCTTAGGACATGACGACCCTATAACAGTTTTGTTACTAAGAAACAGTTGGATGTGGCTATAACCTTAATATAGCCTACACATACGACGGATATATTATCTATATACGATCTACAAATACAGGTACAATTCACATATGATTTTGTCTAACCGGTAGCTTATTAGTAGCCTACTTGAAACCCAGGCATTCCATAAACCAAAAAAGTTAACGTTAAGCTAGGTTAATGTAGGATACGTTCGATGGCTTCAGCGGTGAGTAATGAATGTATGATAACGAATTGTTGTCATTAACAAATGTTGTCACTTTTCAAGTAAGGATGTTGTCTGTTTGACATGATTGCACATAATTAATACAGTTAAGTCTTAAAATGTAAGGATAACTTATCCACAACAGATGTATCGATAAGAAGGGTTATAACTTTCTTTCTACCGTGAGAAAAGTATAGTTACCATAGTTACCCATACATTTAAGTGTGATATAAACATATATTAATCTTACGCATAGGCTATACATAGGGTAACAGAAAACAATAGTGCCAAGCTTGCCAGAAAGCCAAACTAATAGATTAGTGATCCAGCTAAAACTTAGAGACGTGCTGATTCCCCTCCCGATGCTGAAGTTTTTCACTCGTTTTTTTATTTTATCAACGACACAACGATATAAACCGATCATCTGCTGCAGTACAAAAATAAAGTTTAAGCTAATTCACCTCATGCTAGCTAGCCACTGTGCGAGACTAACCTTTTACCAAACCATTTAAATCAGCTGTAGCTGATATTCATTTGCGGCGGCACCATGGCAACCAATTGAGTTATTTTTAAATAATGCAGCTTGTGTCAGTAGTTCTGGCCGGTCTAAAAAAAAAATTACGTCCGCCTGACCAAGCAAGACTATGAAAACTCCTTTATAGCCTACTATACTATATATTATCCTTTATCCTTTATATATACCTGACAAACAACATATGAATTAATAATACAAACAAATATTCCATAGAGAACATTGGAGAACTATGACTGTGTTAAAAAAAAACTTCATTTCGATGTAAAACATTTAGTGTTGGGTGATTGCAGGAAGATAGGTGCCAGTCTTCAGGTGGATTTCTGTTTGCTGAAGTCATTCATTGTGGCATTGTGTTCGTTGAGTCCTAATCTGTTCAATTCTGCAGACCTGTGAAAACACAAAAGCAATATCCAAATCAAAAGGATAGATGTATGAAAGACAGTAAAGGAGTAGTAATAGATAACATATCACAGATCTGAGAAAGACTTAGAGGCTAGTTTGAAGCAGAACACCTACATTGAGATCAGATTGAGCCAGGGTAGCTACATCTGGAACATTCCTAAAAGAGATATCTTAACTTGCCTATTCAAACACTTTATCTAGCTTTCAAACCAAAGTGACACTCAGCCTTACTCCATTTTATGTTATAGGATCTCTTTTGGTATTCCCATAACTGGATTGTTGATAACTTCACTGCATTCAAAAAGGATGGATAATACAGCTGTGAGTAAATTGGCCTTGTCAACGATACTTTTGTCACTGGTGTTAACAAAAGTATCATCTCTCCCTGGTAGGTCCATTTTTATATTATGTAACAGGAATAAATGTAATTTTTAGTGCTGTCAATCGATTCAACTAAAATTATCTAATGAATCGCACAATTTGCTGTGATTAACGATTGAACGAAGACGTGGAGAAGAGGAGTTAGAAAGAGGAGTTTTGACAGCACTAGTCATTTTAATAGCTTGCTTATAATTATATATGATGATGCTCTGACAACTTGCCACAATTTGTAAACTTTTAAACATGGACGTCTCTCCCATCTTTTAGTATCATCCGCTGACTACTGTTACACTGAAAAGTGGTGTGGTAAGGGCCCTATTTCTATCAGTTTGTTTGCTGTGTGAAATACAGCTGCATTGGAAAAATATAAGTTGAAAATAACCTCTTTGTGAGGTATTTAGAGTGATTATAGATTAGTATATACATAATAAAATGATCAGTCTTTGTGAAGTATTTAGAGTGATTATAGATTAGCATAAACATTATAAAATGATCAGTCTTTGTGAGGTATTTAGAGTAATAATAGATTAGTATGGCTGCACAAATAGCGTTAGGATGTCCTTCTGTAGGTGCACCATAAACTCAAACCACAAAGGCACTTTAGACTTTTTTAGTATTTTGCAATTGTATCATTTACTGTTGTTTTGTTGTTGTTATTGTTTTATTTGTTTTGTCTAGGTCCTGAACTTTGGTATGACACATTTGAAGGGTGCGCACAAACTTTTGCATTGCAACAGTCCCCGGTAGACTTGAACCCTGTGTATATGATTAGAAATATGTCCATGGCACCGCTTAAGTTAGAGGGCTATGACAAACTGCAGTCAGGTTCCTGGTCTGTGATCAACATCAGAGACACTGGTAAGCACTACGATGTCATAGGCATCTTTGTTAGTTGTAGAAATCCAGTATGGCCAAGTTTTATTTTTTATTTAAGATGTATTTTTGGGCTTTTTATGCCTTTATTTGGAAAGTGAAGTGTATGACAGGAAGCGAGGCAGAGAAGAGCTGGGGAGAGGACTGGGAAATGACATCAGGCCAGACTTGAACCTGTGTCCCCGCGGGCAATGTAGCCTGTAGATGAGGGGACTTATTGGCTTGCGCCACCATGCCAGTCATGTTGTTGCTCTATCCTGCTGTTTAGGTTCTGTGGCTGGCCAGTCATGTTGTTGCTCTATCCTGCTGTTTAGGTTCTGTGGCTGGCCAGTCATGTTGTTGTGTTTAGCGCTTGTGGGGTACAGACAGTGCATGTTGTACTGTGAAGGAGTGTCTTTACAGACATGCAGCACGTGTTGCAGCTGTCTCCAGCCAATTGTGTCTTGTTGTTGTATCCTGCCGCTAAGAATCTATGGTTGGGCAGTTGTTATTGGTTAGGTTAGTTTGCTGGGTATGAGTAATAGCATGCTACGTGTAAAGTGTAAACAAAAACAGGCCTGGTGCCAGCAGGTCTGGTTAAAAGTTTATTGAAGGCAAATATTTATGTCCATTTTGGTGATAATGTTATGCAGTGTACAACAGAACTGAGTACACCCCTGTGCAATATAAATGTCAAATGATACTCCACAATGAAGTAGAGTATTTTCCTCTCATGAACAATTAAAAAACAAATACTTTAGAAAGACTGTTTATAATACAGGCCTCAAAGTAGAAACTCAATACCACAAAGGTAAATACACCTGTGAACGCTGACACAAGTTATAAAACCTGTGATCACTGACACAACAGTGATCATTGAAACAACATTGAGTCCACCTGTGATTTCCAATGAGCCTAATTGCAGAGAGAGCAGTATAAATGTGTAGGGCTCTGGGAGTGGGATGCTATGGGCTGCTTGAGTGCAGAAGGTGTTGAATGTCTCTCCAGAAGTCTGCAGAACACTGGTATCCTACATGCTAAGGAGGATTGAGTGTGTCTACAAAAAAAAATTAAGTATTAAAGGTTTGAATATTAGTAACAAAAGGTGTACTGACATTTGTTGCATTGAGTTCTTACTGTATTTTTAATATAGTACATCTAGATTTTACATAAGAGCAAACAGCCTACTGTTCAACTTAGAAGTAATGCAATTGCTGTAAGTTATACAATTTTGAATCATTAGACATTTAAAGCAGCGATACGGAGTTCTGTTCTAAAACGAGTACGCTAACTACCTAAA